>NC_068984.1:112956956-112958669 GCF_001194135.2 Octopus bimaculoides | reverse complement strand
GTTTGTCCCCCAACCCACCGTCGCTTGACAACGGTTCGAGAAAAGCGACCGATAGAATAAGTACTAGGCTTACAAAGAATAAGCCCTGGGGTCGATTTGTTCGATTAAAGGCGGTACTCCAGAGTGGCCGCAGTCAAATAATTGAAACAAGTAAAAGACTAAATGATTGAAAGAACACACAAATACACACACACATATATGTACACACGAAAATGCGCACGTCACTAAACGTGCAAATATGATGCACGTATGTGTATGTTACAAAAACACGTTACTGTCGCACTGTATCAGTGACTTTTCGTTGCATATTCTGTTTGACGGCAACCTTTTTGTAGTAAGCTCTTTCTAGCAATAATTATATATTCATTATATAATAATAACTATATATTCATTGAAGTTGCATAAGACAAATTATATATTCATTTGTCGCATGAGACAAATAAAGATTAGTCGCAGAAAACTTTTCGCCATATCTGCATTAAATGCATTTTGTGCATTCAACTAGAGCGCAAGACGCTTTCTATAAAAAGATTTTGAACCGTGTTCAATAATTCAGTTATGCTGTAATCCAAGTACAAGGCGTTCGGGCTAAGTTTGACAATTTTTTAATGTTCCCTTTTTTTTCCGGAACAATTTGAAGCATTGTTAAACAGACAACGGCCTTGCAAAGCTTAAACATTAATGTTGTAGTTGAGAGAAAGTTAGCTGATTTGGAGGACTACAATCCAACTGAATATTGGAAAAAATTTACCTATATCATGATAATTAGCGCAGTGTATGAAAATGTGGACAGCATGACTGCTGCTCAATGCTCTGTGAACTCTGTAAAGGCTGTAAGACGTAACATGGACAGTTGCAATGGAAACTGTTGCCAGCAGGAAGGGACACAGCAGTCATTCTGACTGCATCTGTACGCTAGATTTCATCCCTATATATTTGAACAGGGCTTTAGGCTTGATTCAGGCGTTTATGTGAAGGCCATGTGTGACTGCAGGATTCGGATCATTGCCATACCTCCGGAAAGAATCAGAAGTGACTGTCAGAGAATTTCTAATTTCCTCGATTATAATCCCAAGGATTACTATGTGTGGGTTGAGGTTGTGAAAGACACCAACCGCTCTGCCTGCAACATCATAGCCGAGGTCGTTGCTAAGATCAAGAAAATATTCGAAGAATTGCTCATGGGCGCTCTTCTCTTGAGTTGTAAAACAAAACAATTAGAAAGGAAAAAAGTCAATAAAATATACAGTAGACGGTCACTCAGGCCAGAAATCTCATCATAGGTTGATGAGACCTTCTATTGACAACAATGTAAGTTAGTCCTATTTGTTTCATGGTCGAGTAGTCGGCGACTAAACCGGTTCCCTTGTGAGGAAGGTGTCTGTACACCCAGCAAGACTAAAAGCAAGACCTGACGAGTGGCGGATGAACTCCTTGTGGGCCAGCAGCTATCCAGTTCAGGAAGACAATGGCAAATATCGCAATATTTTGGCCAAGAAAACACTATGGGAATGTCAGAACAAACTAATGCTATTTCTTCTTCCCATGGGATAATTCGCGATTAATAGGTAAGACTCGTTGCAGTGTCGTCAACGCGCTGCAGAAAGCCTACGATGCATGACGATGACGAGATGGTCACCACCACCACCACTACCACCACCACCACTACCACCACTACCACCACCACCACCACTACCACCACCACCACCAATG
>NC_068984.1:112955256-112955816 GCF_001194135.2 Octopus bimaculoides | reverse complement strand
TTCCTCCTCCTCCTCCTCCTCCTCCTCCTCCTCCTCTTTCATCTACTACTACTACTACTACTACTACTACTATAACATTGTCTTCTCCCCTACCTCTCCCCTCTTTGTATAAATATATATATAAATATATATATATACGTACGATATATAATTATGCATATGTATGTATGAATGGTGTATGTATATATAAATATGTATATGTACTTATGATATATAAATATGTATATGTATGTATGTATATATGTATGTATGTATATATATATATATATATATATATCATCATAAATATAAGGGATTAGCAATTGAGTTGCTTCTCCAACATACTGAGAATTCAGAAACAGCAGTCAAAGAACTACCGTTTCTAAACTACAAATTTTTCTCTAAAACGGATGGCGATATTTATGGCACACATAGAACAAAAAACCGGAGGGAAAAGCACAAACAAAACAAGCCTTTAGTTAATTGGGTACGAATCGTTTCATGGTTAAGCGAACGAAAACTTCACTATTCCAATCTTCAGCCCAAATATTCTGATAAATTTGAAAGTGTCTCTAAAAAAA
>NC_068984.1:112950899-112952023 GCF_001194135.2 Octopus bimaculoides | reverse complement strand
CTCTCTTTCACTGTCCTTCTCTCTCCCTCTCTTTGACCGGCTCTCTATGTTTTCTGTGCACTGATTGCCTGTCATTTTCATTAACCTGCCCAGTGTGTGTGTGTGTGTGTCTGTGTGTGTGTGTGTGTGTGTGTGTGTGTGTGTGTGTTTGTGTGTGTTTGTTTCTGCAGTGTGTATCTGTGTGCATGTGCGTGTGTTTGTAAACGTTTGGATGTGTGTGTATCTTTCTTGCGGTATTTGAGTGTTTATATGTGTTTCTGTTAGTGTAATGTGTGTGTATGTGTATATGTTTGTGCGTCTATTTATGTCATGCATATGTTTATATGTACGTGCGTTGTGTGTGTGTGTGTGTTTCTGTTTGTGTGAGTGTCAATAAACTTCCGAAACAACTGTAACATTCAGAGAGATTTGAGAAAAGGCTATTTGCGAATTTTTGTATATTTTCCGTTGTTTAGGAAGTCTTTCGGAAATCTATTTATTAACTAAATAAAGGAGGTAGAGTAAAAAAGAAGGAGGGAGAAACGAGAAACATTAGATGATTAATTTCTTCCTTTACTTCTAAACGCACCCTGGGTGTACAACTATATACTTCCAAAATAACAGTTTCAAATTTTGGCACAAGGACAGCAGTTCCGAGAAAGGGCCTAAGCCAGTTACATTGACCTCAGTTCTCAACTGGTACTTATTTTGTCGATTCAACAAGGATGAAAGTTTCTCAAGTCCTCCAGATTGTTGTCACTATTTGGGAAGCTTTTAAGGTGTCAAGCTGGCAGAATCATTAGCAGGCCGAGGAAAACGCTTTATGGCATTTCATCTGTCTTTATGCTCTGAGTTGAAATTCAACAAATGGCTTTCATCCTTTTAGGGTAGATGAAATAAGTACCAGTCGAGTAGTAGTGTCGATGTAGTCGACTTACCCTCTCCTCTGAAATTGCTGGCTTAGTGCCAAAATTTGAAACCGATGTTGAGAAGCAGACGTAAATCGACTAACTAGTTGCCAGTGATTTGCCTTTAAGGGAACGCAATTTCCAAAAGTGCCGTTGGTTAAGGTTTTCGTTATCCTGGAGGTTTACGTTATTTTTGTAATAAAAGAAATATATATATATATATATATATATATATAC
>NC_068984.1:112945063-112949561 GCF_001194135.2 Octopus bimaculoides | reverse complement strand
GCCCGCATGCCCGCGCGTGTGTGTGTGTATGTGTGTGTTTTCTCTTGAGCGTTCTAGTTTGGCTCTGCTCAAGTCACGTATCAAACACTTCATACTTCCCTTTTGGGGCAGCTGTAAGTCACAAATGTTGAAAGATCAGAATGATACACGATGGCTTGAAGATATTAATGTTGTATAACTGTTGCTCATCTCTAGCCGACTAGACCTACCATTCACCTGTAGTTAACTGGCTGAAAGACCCCGGTGCGAACCACCGATTAATTGTTTCAGATATGTCATGCCTCCGTTGAGCTGAGAACCACTTCGGAAACACTGATGCGCATTCGTTAAATTTTGGGGGTAATATGTGACACCTTAAACATGCTGAATTTTGGTTTGTGAATGTTTCATGTCAGATATAACTTACTGGTGTCACGGTTATGTATTTATTTTGCAAGATTCCTGATGTGAAATCGTGTGTTAAAACAGTTATTGTTATATTTCAGGATGTGTCTGCTGAGACTAAGCAAAATAGGAGACACGCGCGAAGGAGAGTAGCTGAAGAGGTCACAAGACGTGTGACGAAACATTTCAAAGGACACCAAAACTAGAACAATAATAAAGCTGAAGTGAAGGACGAATATATAGTGCGTGTGTTTATTTGACCCAAAAGAAGTGTCGATCATTGCTATCACATTTCCAGAAATACATCAAACTTCTGGATTTCTCCGAATAACTTTGATGCAGTAGAGAGAGGTAGATAAGCAATTTAAATCTCGTTTCAGTAAGAATCCCTGTTTTTGTCGCCCTTCGCTTATTCATTTAAAGTTTAAGCTTTTATCAAAACGTTTCTTTTCTCGATCCCGCTCATCGTCGCAGTTATCTTTTATTTTTTACTTGTTTCATTCATTAGACAGTCGCCATACTGGGGCATCACCTCGAAAGGTTTTTGGTCGAACAAATTGATTCTAATACTGAATATATTTTAAATTAGTCTGGCACTAATTCTATCGCTATCTTTTGCTGGACTGCTATGTTATGTTGTATTAGGACGTCATTAGGGCGGCAGGTGAAATGCATTGCTGCATTTAGTTGTAATTCTTTACTTTCTGAGTTCAAGTGCCACCGATGTCAACTTTATCTTTTATTCTTTCGGGATCGATAATATAAAATACCAGCCAAGTCCTGGTGTCAATGTTATCGATTATTTCCACCCTTTAAAAGTATTTACATCGTGCCAAAATTTGAAATAATTACTTTAGATTTCCTATGGATTAAGATGAGTAAGCAAAAATTCCTTGTAGAATTTAGATTCCTTACATTTTGAATTTAAGTGCCGTCGAAGTCAACTTTGCCTTTCACCCTTTCGGGGTTGAGGAAATATAATAAGTATGAAGTACTGGAATCGATGTTATCGTCTAACACCGTCGCTTCAAAATAATTTGCTGTGTGTCTAAATTAAAAGTAAATATCTTACGTATTCCACTTAAGTCGGTGGATGAGTAGAATCGTTAGTGTCCAGTAAAATGCATTGAATTATTTATTTGCTGCTGAAAGGTGGCGAACTAGCAGAATCATTAGCACGAAGGGCAGAAAGCTTTGTAGCATTTCGTCCGTCTATACATTCTGAGTTCAAACTTCACCAAGGTCGACTTCACCTTTTATCCCTTCGGGGGCGATAAAATAAGTACCAGTCAAATATTTGAATCGATGTAACCGACTTACACATTTTCTTAAAAACTGCTGGCCCTGTACTCAATCGGCACCACTATATATTTGTTACTAAAGCAGCGAGTGGGCAGAGTCCTTACCTGCACCATACAAATTGCTTAGTAGCATCTCTTCCGGAGTTCAAGTTCCCCCAAGGTCAACTCTGCCTTTTCTACCTTTGGTGTCAATGAAATAACTACTAATTGAACACGGGTGTTGATGTAACCCACAAGCATCTTCACCACAAATTTCAGGGCTCGTGAATATAATAGAATTGTTTATTTATTTGCTATTCTTTTTGTTATGAGCTCAAACCCCGCCCAGGTCAATTTCGTCTTTCATCTTTTCAAAGTTGGTGAAATAAAGTACAGATTAAATCTTGGGATAAATGATTTTGACTAACACTCCCTACAAACTTATGGGCTTGAGCCTATGTTAAAAATAATTTCTTAAAAATGACCATTATTTATTTATTTGAAGTCGTATATTCCTAGAATAACAAAAGATTGTCACAAATTTTCATTGCTTGTTTTTCATTTACGTTTCAGATACGATTACGAAGAGATCTTCAACAGCAACAAAATATAAAAAACGACAACACCTAGACATGTTTTTACTTATTCATTCATTTATTTATTCATCCATTTATTTATTTATTTATTTATTTATTTATTTATTTATTTAATAACGTCTACTTTACTTAAGTACTTCTATTTATCATACTTTCTTTATTGTCTTGTCACAATTGTTTCAACTTCCACAGGTGGTTATATTTGTTGTGCAAATTTTAATCATCCAAACAAATTCTTTTCATTGAAATCTTTTCTCAGATGAGTCACAACCACAGGATTTACATTGGGGTGGAGGCAGGTATATCCCGGCTGGTTAAATACAAAAATTGCTTCGTGCATAATGAACTCCCGTGTTGAATTCTCTTTGCGTGACATCGTGGCTAAGTGTTTCTTTTTACCATAGCATTTGGAATGGCCTAAATTTTGTGAGTACAGCTAGATAGACGGAAACTGGGCGGAAGCCCGTCAGATAGACTGCAATTCTGTAATTCAAAGAAAAAATCTTTCTTAAATAGTTTCTCACACTGATCTTGTCCGAGTATTGCCTTTAACGTAATACTCATCGCACACAGTACAATTCAGTGATTAGACAATAGTTCAGTTTCAATGCTCATCGTCGAAACAGGTGGCGATCCATAACGTACTTTTAATTTGTTTTCGGCCTTTAATCTAAGGAGGTTAATGTGCGAACCGTATAAGGGTGCTGCTTACATATTAGAGTAAACTTCAAGGCAGCACATTTTACTTTTAATCCCGCTAGTGTCTTGCCCTTAGTATAAAACACACACGCACACACACACACACGCACACACACACACACACACACACACACACACACACACACACACACACACACACACACACACACGCACAAACACAAACATACGCATACATACACACATGTATATATATACCTACTTCTCCAGAGTATTGGTACTATTCTAAAGTGCTAATACTTTATCTGCCCAAAGCATTTTCATAAGTTTGTCCTAAACATCTATGCTTGCCCTTAGACTTTTAGTTAGCCATTGAATGAACGGTCCCTTTTCGTTTTCGTGTAGTAGATCATCAATGTCAGGAGACGTTGGTGAGACCCATTTCCCTTCAAGCAACATTTCACCATTTTACTAAAATCCAAACTAGACCCTTGTCAAGAAAACAGTGCTTCTGCTGCTTCTACCGGTAATTTGGATGACCGTATAACACTTACACCTATAATATCATGTGAACTTTTGATATTTTAGTGCGGTAACTAGTAGTGTTGGGCTTCATCAGGGGCACTGTTCGGGCTAAAATAAAGCTTTCCTTTCAAGAGTTCCAGGTTACTCTGGTGGGTGAAAATGATTAGGAATGTCCATCATCTATGACACACGGACCCTAGGGAAATGTCTTGTGTGTCACATGTGGTACGCAGGAGCGGCAAAGGGTTAAATTTGTTATTCACGACTAAACGTCCGATAAACTGATGACCATCACTCCGAACTGAGCAGACTGATCCGCACCCTACCTTATTTTTAGTCACTGAAAGAACAGCAGCGCCCCTCAACAAGCCCAGCACTACCAGTTGTCGCATTAAGACCTCAAAAGTTTGCTTGCTGTTATCGGCGTAAGTGGTATACACTCATCAAAACTACCTGTGGAAGCAGCGGAAGCATTGATTTCTTGACGAGGGTCTTGTTTGGATTTTACTACACTATCTCGAAAGGAGATGGGTTTTCACTAGCATCTCTTGACATTGATGATCTGCTTACACGAAGACGAAAAGGAAGCGTTCTTTGAAATAGCTTCTTTGAGCTATTGGAATCACGTTTCTGGCTCTAGACCTTATTGGTCAATGGAAAAGATTAGACAAAATAGTTAGACAAGGAGAAATAAGTGACTGAAAGAAAGTAGAGGCGATAGAATGTCATTCAGTAGAGAGAGGAGACAAATGATAAAAATTAAGTAGATAGTCAAGTGAATAGCGAGAAATGTAAATAAGTATGCATATATTTAAATACATTAATAAATTATCTGAGTCGAAATGAGAAATTGTGGCAAGGGATGGACACTGCCGATCAATTTACATAGGTGTTTACACACCCGAAATCACGCAAACTAACACACATCCGCGCGCGCATTCACACATTCTCGTACACACACAAGCATAAAAGCATATATATATATATATATAAATACAAATAAATAAATATAAATAAATAAATATATATATATATATATATATATATATATATATA
>NC_068984.1:112940915-112944474 GCF_001194135.2 Octopus bimaculoides | reverse complement strand
GGGACAGAAACAGTGCTTTATTTCAAGGTTATTCTATTTTATATATTATAGAACAAGTCTATAGATTTTTAGCCAACACTATGTACAGACGTACTATGTCGTGTAAGTACAGCATACTATATATATATATATATATATATATATATTCTTTATCTTTCACTTGCTTTCGTCATTACACTGTGGTCATGCTGGGGCACCAGGGGCGAGGGCACAATATTGAAAAATTTTCAGTCGAATGAAGCGACTCCAGTACTTTTGCTTCTATTTTTTTTAGTCTGGTACTTATTCTATCGGTCTGTTTTGCTGAACCGTTAAGTTATGGGGATGTAAACACACCAACACCAGTTCTCAAGCGGTGAATGGGGGACAAACTGACACAAAGACACGCATACAAACACACACACATACACACATATATACATACATACATACATACATGCATGCATGCATGCATGCATATATACATACATACATCATGGTGGGCATCATGCATTTATGTGTTTGTGTGAAAGAGAGAGAGAGACAGATAGAGAGAGAGAGAAAGAGATAGAAGGAGTGAAAGAAAGAGAGAAAAGGTGAGAGAGACAGAGCGAGGGAGAAAGAGAGATTCGTCAGCTTCGCAGATGATAGGGAGGGGATCTTTAGAATGAGAAGGTGAAAGAGTACTTTGTGAAATGATTGTGAAATCCAATCTCAGACACGTAGTTTTGACGGTAGATCTGATGTATAAAAACCGGTACTTCTAATGAGGATGTTGCACGTTGAATTTCAATGGCAACACAATTTCTTCTTCCTCAATTAATCCTCTCGTTCTAATACCGACTTTGATTCCATTTCGTCACATTCTATGATGCTTGTTTCAAGAGAATATTGTTTTTTGCGACTGCTTCTCAAGTGACATGATTTATGGAAGTTGCTTCCATATCATGCTTGCACAGATCCTCATATGATGTCGCAGATGTGGGCAGCATTTGACTCTCGATCTATATCAATTCAGATGAGCGCAGCCGCTGTTGTGGAATGCGGCCATCATCAATTCAGCGGACATGTCAAAAGCTTCACAATTGTCATTGGTAGGCGTGAAAGTGAACATGAAGAGAATGCCTGACCTAATAAGTTCGGTACTATAGCAGATCCTATCCGGCCATTTGATTCTAAGAATCCTGCGTTGACACCACATATGAATCACATAAAGCACATGATTTTGTATTCTTGTGAAGAGTATGTTGTCTGTATCACGTTCTTATACGGAATTTTTCTGATAGATAACCTCAGGCTTTTATCATGGGAAAGTAATAGCTGTCTTTGCCAGTGCACTTCTTGAAGCTTGCACTTAGGGAAAAGTTAGTCTGTAGCCGTCTCATTGACTTACTGAAACTCATGTACTACCCCATTTCGTTATCTCTGATATTAGTACAAGGAGGTGCTCAAATGACCTTGTACCCTAATTAGGGTCTTTTTGAGATTATGAGACCCAAGTTGCTACAAACCCTCGAGAATCTGTCCATATGATTCTGAAAACCATCTTTAAAATTGCACAAGATGACATCACCATCAAGCAACATGTCTTCAATAGTAATTTTCCTTATTTCATTTGGTTTCTTAGTGTAGCTCTAGTTAGTGATAACATCAGAAAGAATGAAACGGTGTTGAACAACCGTTTGCTCGGCGTTAATAAATAGATATACTTAACTCTACATTCCGAGTACTTTGCTTAATTTTTGCTCAAAGACACTCTGCATCTACAGATGGAACTCAGAGTAACAAGATATTGATTCGCTTAAGTAAAAAATATTTATTTAGTCTCTACTTTGGTATCGAGTACTCTTTATTCTGACATTCAACATTAAATACATACATACATACACATATATGTATCTATAAGTATGTGTGTGTGTATGTGTGTGTATGTAAGGGCTGCAGTGACACTTTTTTTGCCTGTTCTACGACAAAGCATCATATCCCGTTCTCACACTTGGTTCTCAACCTTGATGCTTTACGCGCCATAATATACTATGGTTTCTCTTCTGAATTTATTTATCAAATCAGACACAGTGCATTGAATCATGGGAAGAGTGAGGCCTTATGACGTTCACATTGTTTCTCCAGAGACAATGACTGATTCAGTTATGTGAGTTTGATTTAGTTAGTCTTCGAAATAAATTCTTGAACTTTGCTCACCAGAGACTTCCGCTTAGTCTTATCGTTGTTATAATATAAAGTTACTCTTGAGAATTTCGCTTTATTCTAACGACAGACACACAACATTAATGCTTATCTAAAAGTTGGCCGAATTGACCCTATTCCATATATTGATGTTACTTCTTTTACCCACCATCATTTGAAATTACAATAAAAACGAAACAAATTTGAAATAGATTTGAACTTAAAACATAAACAGTCGAGACTACATATTATAATATTATAAGTAATTCAGTTAGACACCCTACCGTCTCTAGCCAACTCTCCTTCTCCACTGTATCAATAACATAATATGATCAATGGTTTATTAAAATAATAATGAAGTGGTGATTTTTGTTTCCATTGTCAGTTGTTGAATTCATAAAATCTGTCGGGACTAATTGCGTCAGTTTTGATAATTTAGCCGTCGTTTTATTGGCACATGTAATTCATTTTATATTTAACTTGGGAAGCGGCCATTATATTTTTTTGATATTGTTTAATGTAGTTGTACTTCTTGTTATTATTCATTATGTTAGAACGCTGTCTGCTAATGGAGATGGTGGAGACAGCAGAACACCAATTAAATGCTTTATGCTATTTAGTTTCACCCCTCCTTACACCCTTTGTCCTCAGTTCAAATCCAGACACATTCAACTTTGTCTTTGATTCCAATAGGGTTGGTGGTGAGGGAGAAGCAGCGATTTCTTTTCTTTATTAAATCCCACCTACATCTGAACAATTCATTATATCGACGAACATCAAAATCAGGGTGTGGGGACAGCAATGAAAGTAGGGTACTGAATTTATGTCTTACAGAGCTTTTCAGCGTGCATCAGTACCAGTAATAAACTGGTTCCATTAAGCTTCTTCCTCCTTTGCAAAAAGGATTCATTTATAGTTAAAAATGGGAACTTGCCCTCATAAAGTAGTGCTGGTAACGCTTGAAGTAGTTCATCTTTCATTTGCTTTAATCATTAGACTGCGGCCATGCTGGGGTTCCATCTTGAAGAATTCTTAATCGAATGAATCAATGCCTGTACTTATTTTTTTCAAGTATGGCACTTATTCTATCGGTCACTTAGGTCGAACCACTATGTTACAGGGACGTAAACACACCAGCACCGGTTGTCAATCTGTAGGAGGGGGACAAACACAGACACAAACACATGCACAAACACACACACATACCAGTGTTTTAATGGTGGCAGCTGATGAAGAATATGTCCTCTATGTGGCCTGCTTGTTTTTTGTAACTTGTTTATCATTTTGTCCATGTTTTTTGCAACGTCATGTACCCAGATATGTATCTATATGTACATGTAGATGAAGGTATGTACATACATGTACATATATATGCATATACTCATATATTGTT
>NC_068984.1:112938292-112940834 GCF_001194135.2 Octopus bimaculoides | reverse complement strand
ATATATATATATATATACGACGGGCTTCTTTCAGTGTACAGCAACAATATCAGACTACGTAAGTTCAGATTCGCATAGGTGTAGTAGTGTTTCTAGACAGTGTATATCATTCTGCATGCTTCATTCTACCCTGAGGTATGTACATTCCTGTACACATTACAGTGCACACCATTCTACATTCTTCAAGATCTGGTGCCAAGTTCCACTTGGTGCCGGATTTTAGAGCATGTATTAGAGCTTGAGTCTGGGATTCAATTGATAGTCCGCCATACCATACAATAGGACAACAAAGAAACTAAAATAAAACACAACGCTTTGCATCTCTCAGTATTCTGAAAAAAAGAAAAAAAATTTGAAGACAGCAAATAATCAATACTTTAAAGAAACAGTTTATATCCCCGGACATCTTAAATTTTAAATGTAGTCAAATAAGACTAGGCACTTTATCCGATGTTGATCGATAATAATTACCAATATCATGCTTGGATAGATAACATTGACTTACTCTAAATTAGTTTCATCGTTTTGGGAAGTGTTGTTTTCGAAGTAAGTAGAAAACTAATACAAACAATTTACAAAATTTAGTTACAAATTACTTCTGAAAAACCTCACGGAAGCAGATTTTATCCCTCTAGTGTCTTGCCTGTAGTATCATATACCAGTAATATATTTAGGCTAATCTAATCTCTTATACCAGGCGCCATCTATCAAGTTAACTTTATAATTTATTATTTCCTCTATAAACTAGGACTGTTAAAACGCAGAATTAAAATCTACAGAATCTAAAGAAAGTTTTCGTTCCCCGGCCGAAATTATTTCACATCACTTACTCTGCCAATATATTTAGGAATGGAATTACTGTCACGACATCCGATTTTCCGCTCCCTTAACCAAATAGGATATTTGTTCCTTATTCAAAAGAAACCATTATTTTTCTTCATTTATTCGCTTATTTTATTTTATTTTATACATTATTCAAGTCCGTTTTTTTTTTTTACTTCTTTTTATTATCCTGTCCGTTATTTGTTTGACTAAGGTGCGTCAATGATCGCTTCGGGAAAAGGAAAACAAAAAAAAAACAAAAAAATGAGCATATTACAAAAGTTCTTGTTAACTTAAACTCATTTCCCTCCGAACAGCCTGTTATATGAAAGAGGACGTGGGGTGATGGTTGATAAATGTTGAGAGAAGAGCGTATAAGGGGAAAGACAGAGGGTTTGTGGTTTGGAATTTCGGTATTTGGGAAGTGGAATGAATGAGGGCAGAATAAGGGTGGGGAGCGGGGAGGCAGTTAAATATCGATAATGCCTGGAATGTCTGATAGAAATGACGATATAAGACGATGGTGGTGGAGACGATGTTATCGATGAAGACTTTGAAGCTATTCAGGATGATGATGATGATGATGATGATGATGATAGGCGGGTGATGGTAAATATTGATAATAATGGCATTAATATTACCGAAGATGATGATAACGATGATGATGATGATGATGATGATGATGATGATGATGATGATGATAAGGTTGATAATAATGGTTTCTTTATTCACTGTATGGACATCTCAAATACTAAAACAAGCAATGTTAAACACTTTAGGGAGTAAATACAAAACAGAAACTATGTAAAGTCTTCACATACATACATACATACATACATACATACACACACATATACACTTTCCCATATGTACTCAAACGTTCTCGTACACACACGTATATGTATGTGCATGTATATGTGTATGTGTGTGTGTGTGTGTGTGTGTGAATTTATATGTGAATATTAAAATATAATATATTTTGACAATACTAATTCCAATTTTGGTCTAAGGCTATGAGTTTTAGAGCGCTGGCGTGTGTCAATTACATCGACTCAGTACGTGACTGGTACTTTATTTTATCGAACCCGAAAGGTAAAGTTAACGTTGGTGTGATTTGAACTCAGAGAGGAAGAAATATGAAGAAATGCCGTTAAGCATTTCGTTCGACGCGCTAAAGATTCTGTTAGCTCAGTACCATAATGATAAAAGTTTGAAGTCTGCACAGGGTCAGCAGATTTTAAAGGGAAGGGGGAGGGGGAATCAATTACATTGAAACCAGTAATAAACTGAGGTTTATTTTATTGACATCAAATGTATGAAAGGCAAGACCGACTTCAGTGGAATTTGAACTCACAGCACACGGTCGGAAAAAAATGCCGTTAAGCATTTTGTCCGGCGTGCGAACGATTCTGCCAGCTCGCCGCCTTAACAAAAAAAACAACAACAACAACAACAACAACAACAACAACAACAATAATAATAATAATAATAATAATAATCTCTGGCTGCCCACTCCTGGCTAAGAAGGAATATATTCACAGACACGACAGAGCTGGGACCTATATACACTGGAAGCTATGCCAACATTATGGAATAGCAACAGAAAAAAGATGGTATAAACACACGCCAGAAAAGGTCACAGAAAACGAGAAAGCAACCATACTCTGGGATATGCCAATACACACAGATAGAGAAATTAAGGCAAATAGACCAGATATAG
>NC_068984.1:112936831-112937997 GCF_001194135.2 Octopus bimaculoides | reverse complement strand
TAGGTATAATAAAAAAATATTCAGACAAATACATAACAAAAACACCAGGACTTACAAATATATATAACATACAGAAAATTGCACTACTGGGTACTGCACACATTCTACGCAAAACAATTTCAATACAGTAAACATAAGAGCACCACAGCAAACCACAGCACATACCCAAGGCGCACAGAGCTGCGCTCGGTAGTGAAGTGAAAGCACGTTATAAAAATAAAACTACTGAATAATAATAATAATAATAATAATAATAATAATAATAATAATAATAATAATAATAATAATAATAATAATAATAATCTATCCCCTGATGCAGTACCAGGCAGTGGCTTTCATGGCTTCTGATCGTAACAGATTGGAAGTGGTATCATGTTCATTGTTTTGTCTTAGTATAAAAGATGGGCTACATCCAATATTCTGTTCAATATCACAGATTTACTGATCAGTTGCTTGACATTAACCTATTGAGCATGTCCCTTAGTGACTGACGACATGTGCATCTCTCTTATCACGAGCAGAAAGGGGAGCAGCATAGCCATGTGTTGACCGGTATTCTTTGGGGTTTGGGTAATTCACCTTTCGAAATATTGGTGTTTTGTTCAACATCCTTAAACAAACCTTATTCAGGAATCTTTTGAGTGCGATGGGCTACTCGACGTGATGAAAATTCTGACTGCGCCCCACCTGGAAGATCACGCAATGTTTATCTTGACATGGGATCACTATGTCGCGCACATATGATTGTGTTGCATGTGCCTGGTGTACACTAAGCAGAAGAGTAGCCATGATGGGTATACTGGGCTTCGTATATTTTGCCCCAGTGTCACTTTGATGACATGAACTGCTCTTTCACTCAATAATAACAATAATAATAATAATAATAATAATAATAATAATAATAATAATAATAATAATAATAATAATAATAATAATAAAAAAAAATATTCAGACAAATACATAACAAAAATACCAGGACTTACAAATATATATAACATACAGAAAATTGCACTACTGGGTACTGCACACATTCTACACAAAACACTTTCAATACAGTAAACATAAGAGCACCACAGCAAACCACAGCACATACCCAAGGCGCACAGAGCTGCGCTCGGTAGTGAAGTGAAAGCACGTTATAAAAATAAAACTACTGAATAATAATA
>NC_068984.1:112931263-112934993 GCF_001194135.2 Octopus bimaculoides | reverse complement strand
GAGAGAGAGAGAGAGAGAGAGAGAGAGAGAGAGAGAGGGAGAGAGAGAAAGAGAGAGAGGAAAGGTATACAGATATGCGCACTCATACATGCATATACATATATGTGTATATGTGTGTGTGTTTGCGTGTATGTGTGTGTCTGTTTGCGTGTATGTGTGTGTGTGTTTGTGTGTGTACGTGTTGTGTGTGTATTTACGTATGTACGTATTGAACATATGTAGAGGGAGTAACTGTTAAATATTCAAATTGGAAACATGTCTCTCTGTAATTTTGAAACTAGTGCACAGTCATGTTTTCATTCTAACATGTTTAAAATGAAACCATTTAAATCCGTCGCAATAATTATCCGGGAAAGGCTCCGATTACTGAAAGCATGACATACTATTTCCGACCCGGAACGTTTACCAAGCAAGATTTTCAGATTTAACAAGAAAGAATTTAACGAGTGTGCTATTATAAAGAACAAAACTGCTTAAATCTTAAAAGAAACATAACAGGGGAATTTAGATGTGGGTGACAGTAACACTGTTAATGGGTTGCTTCATTGAGGTTAAACATAAAATTTGTGTAGCAGGAGCTGAAGCTAAAATACTTTCTCACAGATGTACAAAAATTACCTTCTCAGTCAAGTCGACTCGTAACGGTCGATTTCCTGGCATTATGGCGTATAAATTCCCTATCTGGGCTGGACGGCGGTCCGTCACAGGACTACTCACATTTGCCAGCTGAGTGGATTGAAGCAACATGAAATGAAGTGTTTTGCTATAGAACATAACGCATCATCCAGTTCAGGAATCGAAACCACAATCTTACAATTTTGAGTCCAACACCCTAAACACTAAGCCACTTGTCTCCAACAGATATGAAAATGCTTGATTCGTATGTTTCAACAGGGTATCACGTACAGGATAATGCAGTGAACAGGCGTATTGTGATTTTTACCAAAGGCTTTTCGTCAAGTTGTTTATAGAAAGAGGAGAAATATAGGAAGGTGTGTTTAATGGTTTACGTAGAAAATCCACTAGATTTCAACTGCAAACTTGCTATAATTTGTGAAACTGTTTAGGGTACCTGAGATACTGTGAGAGAATCTGCGTACCCAGCATCACTATGTAAGCCACATTGTAATAAGTAGTTTATTCGTCTAGAGGAGTAGAGACTTTTTATAGATAACGATAGCGTATGCAGAAAGAGGAAACAGTTAGTCTGCACGTGAGCAGGAATTGTACATTGATAAGAAATTCTTCGCGTATTGCCGTACTCTCATGTGTAGTAAGACATTGACTGTCCGTTCATTGTCCTGAAATTTCGAGCTTATTATATTTAGGTCCGCTCTAGCTTCCGGCAACAAATGCGCTATGTGAAACTTGCCTCAAATTCGAGGTACAAGCAGAACTGAGAAATTGCGTAATATGGTAAAACACAGAGATCTTCGATTTGCTGGTTTACCATACGACTTTTGTCTTGTCAACGTTTGTCTTGATCGTTGTCTCTTGCAACTGTCAGAAAACTGAAATTTTTGCCAGTTGTTTGAGTGAATGTATTTTGGAATTGATAAAGAAGGACGTGAACAGAGGGCGTAGATAAATGTACTTTAGTACTATTACTCCATCAAAGATTTTTACCAAAGCTTTTGAGACGTTGTGCAGTGTTTGTCCTCGATAAAACTTTATTATATGCACAAACACGTGCATAAGCAGGCAGGTCCACCCAGAACTACTTTCACCTTAACCGACTTATAGTTACTGTTATTGATGTTTAGGTTTTTAACCTTAATGGAATAAATGTATGTATAGGGAGCATCTGTTAAATATTCAAATTGGAAACATGGAAAAAGGAATTTCACCAGTTCTATTTTATTCAGATAGGCCTGCGACATCCAATCTATTCTATCTTAAGATATAACTGAAAGACATTTTCTTGCTATTTCCAAAAAGATGAAACACAAAGCTTTCCTTCGTCGGTTCGAGTAGCATACAGTAGAGAGCCTGTGGAGTAGTTCTCGCTTCGGTAGAATCCCTGGCCACTTGTAATCGATCGGAGTTTGTCAAATGAGTTGAGCCCAGGCACTCAACGATAACATGTTTTACCTACTCCAAAAACTTGAAATTAAAGACTATTCCAAGTTGAATGAAATTACAGAAGCAGTAAATCCAGTTTTGTCATCGTATGTATGAAACCTACATTCCAATTACAATAATGGACGTGTGAATATTGTTTCGCTGTCAGGTTTTAAAGAGCGTTCGTTGTTTTTTCTCACGACAACTGTATTAACTAACAGCACGATTTCATGAGAACGAGTGGACGAGGAAACCGTTGCGTATTACTCGATCTTTTAGAAATACCAGATAAATCTCATTCACATCACTCTCTCTCTATCTTAAAAACAAGAGAAAATTGGATAAAGTAGTCTTACATGCACTGTGCCTAAATCCTATCCAAAATCGACGGCATTGCCATGATTTTATTAACTTCACTTTCAGGTTTTCTAATTTAGAAATTAACATTTGGAAAACGAACGAGTATATGAGATAATACGAAGTGAGTTTAGAGTTTACCACTCCTAAGAATTCTTTACCATCTTTTGAAAATTAGGACCAAATGTTCTAAGTACAACATGTGAGGATATAAATGGTGTGGTAAATGTGTTTATAGTAAAGAGAATATGGTAATACACGGAGAATTTCTCACCAATGTGCAATTCCTGATCGCGATGTGCAATTCCTGATCGCACACAAACTGTTTCATTTCTCTCTATGTTGTGTCTCTACCAACAACTATGTTCGCTCTTATTCACTAGTAAACTGTTTAACACTATCACCACCTTATTGATATGCATGCATGCATACATACATACATGCACACACACACACGCACAAATATATGTGTGTCTATTTGAAACGACATATTTTAAAATTATTCTTCTGCTACAAATTTGTTTCCAAATAAATTCGTTTAATATTGGTTTCAAATTTTGGCACAACCCCACTAGTTTCGTGGCAATGGGGTATATCGATTAAATCGACCCAGCCCTTAACTGGCACTTACTTTATAGGTTACGAGAGGATGAAAGGCAAAGTCGAGCTCAGCGGAATTTGAATCCAGAAGGTAAAGATGGAATGCCATTAAGCATTTTGCACAGTGTGCTAACGATTCTGCCAGCTCGCTGCCTTAAAAATATACTTTTGATATAACCTTACTACTAAGTGGACGAGCTCGCAGAATCGTGACCGCGCCGGAGAAAATGTTTTGCGATGTTTATTCCGACATTACGTTATAAATTCAAATGTCACCGGGGTGTAGTTTGTCTTGCATCCAATCAGAGTCGATAAAATATGTACCTGTTGATCACTATCATCGATGTAATCGACTTAACCCCTCCCCTGAAATTGCTAGCTTCGTACCAAAAGTTTGAAACTAATATTATAAATATATTTGAAAAAAAATTGTAGCCTAAAAATAAAAAGATATAATGTCGTTCCACACACACACACACACACACACAGACACATCTTTGGTATTTTCTTGTAAATAGGTTTATGCATACATAAACACACGCATATGTATACATTTTATATGTATACGTATATGTATGCATTTTATATATATTAAAGAAGTTGCAAGAAGCAACGAAACTTTTAGAAATTAAAAAATAAATGAATGGGAAATTGAACCAGTGTGTTAATTAATAAGGCATTAAAACATATATATATGTATATATATATATAT
>NC_068984.1:112930247-112930786 GCF_001194135.2 Octopus bimaculoides | reverse complement strand
ATATATATATATATATATATACATAATATTAATAATATCAGGGTAATAAAGTTTTTGAAATTTTTACTACCAGTGGCCTAGCGTGTAGAAAAATTAGTCAATAAACTATATATTATTCATGTAAATACAGTGTACATTTAAACACATAAGGGGTATCCGTCGTAGGATTCCTGGCACACTAGAAAGAACAGCCAAAATCCAAACCACTATTAGGGATAAACTTCGAAGGGAATGAAAACTAAAAACATTTACCATCTATCTCCTGGAACTTGGTTTCTGACTTTTTTTTAGCAAATAAAATAATTTACTAGGCGAAGTCTTCATCAACAGGTACGCCTAGATTAAATATATAAATACGAGGATTTGGATTTTGGCGTGCCAGGAATCCTATGACCGATACCTCTTATGTGCTTAAATGTGCACTGGATATATATATATATATATATATATATATATATAGAATTTCACTGGAAAAGAAGATATAAGTTTGCCAGGTTTTTGTCTCTCTCACCAAGGTCATCAGCTGTCGGACGCCGACG
>NC_068984.1:112928236-112929641 GCF_001194135.2 Octopus bimaculoides | reverse complement strand
ATATATATATCCTAGTGGCTAGGATGTTGCACTCACAATGTAGCGATCGTGGGTTCGTTTTCCGGACCAAGCGGGGCGCTGTGTTTTTTAGTAAAACACTTCATTGCTTCTTTTCATTCAGCTTTAAATGAGTAACCCTGCGATAGAGTAGCCTTCCCAACAGGTAGCACCATCCCAACAGGCAGCGATGTATAACATCTGATATCCTGGTCGATCACGTAATCACGTGATAACTCTGCTATACCGAGCTCCCATCAATTTAAAACGGCACTCCTTGTATATCTTGCTGAATCTCTTGACTACAGATGGGTAGCTATTTTCTGATTGGAGAGAAGTGTCCTCTTTAATAAAGACAATATTAAGATGAGTTACATCTTCAACAAAAACTTCTTTGCCTTCATAACCAGTATAAACTGATGAAATATTTCCAGTACGGAATGCACAAAACTCTCCTATTTGTAATTTTAGTAATCGTAATATGTATTCTCTCAAAGATATGTGCCTTTCTTAGCTAATCACAAAGATATCCATTGTAGATAAATAATACAAATAGATATATTTGGCTTAGTGAAATTTCCTTTAAGAAAATCATACTCTTATATATACGTTCAGAGACTTAAAAAGATGCTGCACTACTTTATTATCTAAATATATCTGGAATTTAAAGGATAATAACATTACGAATTTTAGAAAATGGATTAATTCATTATGGAATATGTATTTCTTAACACTATTGGCTTTTGAATGTAAGGCGTCTGTCTCTAATTACACCTTTTGCAATTTTGAAAAAAAGAATCGCAATGGTGAGTTCTTACATATACCATTTACTTATCAAAGAATTTCTACTTATCAATGGACTAAAATAGCTTATTTGTTTCATAATAGATAAAGTGTATCCTGTATTATGAACGTATGAATGAGTAACATTCTAATTATTCGATATCACTTAATCTTCATTAACAGTGGTTGCTTCCCTTGCGTATGTATGTATGTATGTGTTTATTGTGTTTGTCCGTGGAGGCGCAATGGCCCAGTGGTTAGGGCAGCGATCTCGCGGTCATAGGATCGCCGTTTCGATTCCCAGACCGGGCGCTGTGAGTGTTTATTGAGCGAAAACACCTAAAGCTCCACGAGGCTCCGGCAGGGGATGGTGGCGAACCCTGCTGTACTCTTTCACCACAACTTTCTCTCACTCTTACTTCCTGTTTCTGTTGTGCCTGTAATTCAAAGGGTCAGCCTTGTCACACTGTGTCACGCTGAATATCTCCGAGAACTATGTTAAGGGTACACGTGTCTGTAGAGTGCTCAGCCACTTGCATGTTAATTTCACGAGCAGGCTGTTCCATTGATCGGATCAACTAGAACCCTCGACGTAACATCCACCCCTAGGGGTCAGCCACACTTA
>NC_068984.1:112927152-112928173 GCF_001194135.2 Octopus bimaculoides | reverse complement strand
AAGTGGCAATATACTACACTTTATCGTGCAGTTACTGTTAATACTTCATTTAGAGAATTAACATTGCTTGTTTTCACCTTTTCAATATCAGTGAAGAATTTCACTGGAAAAGAAGATATAAGTTTGCCAGGTTTTTGTCTCTCTCACCAAGGTCATCAGTTCTGCTTACCAAAAGTGGCCCACTTGGCACCGTGCATTCGTCGCAAGAAACGCGCAAAATAATTATCATTATTCCCAACGATTCGTAAACGGCCGCCTCCGTATAATACCAGCGACATGACGCATCGTGTTTTGAACAAACGAAAATATCACACAGCATAAACATGACACAGCGTGACAAGCTGGTTATTTTAGATGCATGTATTGACCATCCTTCAGGCTGATCCCATACCGTTTCCATCAAACCATTTTCACAACGTTTTGGTTGAGCAAGACGCCACGCAATGGGGTCGAAATAGTCGTTATGGTAACCACAAGAACTTCCCAGCTAGTTGATCAGACCAGTACATCATTCACAGCAAAGAGATCGCTCCATTGTAAGAATCCCTAATCTCTCATTCCGCCACATCGCTACCAATATAATCATCATCACCATCGCTACCACTAGCATCCGAATTTATATTTCTCGCCTACTACCTCAAACACCACTACATATAACATCTCTACTATACTGGCACTAGCATCAACAATACAACGGCTAATTATACTGGCGCCATCAACACCAATAATACCATCACCACCATCATCATCAACTACAGCAGCAACACCACTACAACCACCATCACAACCACAACCACTACCATCACCACGATCACCGTCACCACCACTACCACAACCATCACCCTCACCACGACTACGAGCGGCTCCCCTACATCACTGTAGTAACAATGACAACATTACCAGTGATACTGGAGCCACGGCTTCTTTCACTAACTACCACTCAACTACAACACCACTAGTTACTTCTACCCTACGACGCAACTACTACCACCACCACCACCACCACCACCACCACCACCAC
>NC_068984.1:112924868-112926704 GCF_001194135.2 Octopus bimaculoides | reverse complement strand
CACCACCACCACCACGACTACTACTACTACTACTACTACTACTACTACTACTACTACTACTACTACTACTACCACTACTACTACTACCACTACTGCCTCTGACTTACTGTGAGATTTTCTACTCAATGACCCGGCACTGAAAGGAGAATTCACACACTAACTCTATGGAAAATACATTCCATTATCTTCTATGCATGATGCAGGATATTTGTTTGTATATGCACACATGCTCCTACACATGTAGATTTGCGCTTACACGCACACATAGGCACAGACACGCATACTTACGTACGCATCCATATGCATATGTAGATGTGATACCACACAAGTACACAAAGGAGAGATACAGGTATAGACGCAGGCATACATGCTCATATGTATATGTAAATGTGCGCCCACACACACGCGCGCACACACACACACACACACACACACACAAACACAAGCAAAACACAGATAGACAAACATACACATACAAAAAAAAACTGGTAGACACACACACATGCATACACCCTTTTATACAATAGGTGCGTTCACGCACACATACACGCGTGCAAACATGCAAACAATCGATTTGTGTGAGAACGTGTGTACAGTCGTTAGACACACACACAGACACATAAACACATAAATTCATATATACATATATATATACACATATACATTCACACATACATTCATACATGTATGTATGTATATATATATATAAATGTATATGTATATATATACATATATATATGTTTTATATATGTATATATGTATATACACACACACACACACACACGCACACACACACACACACACACACACATATATATATATATATATACAGAGAGAGAGAGAGAGAGAGAAGGCAATTATGCGGATAAACAAATTAGATACATCTAAATATATTAAATATATTAAATATAATTAGTTTGGGTATGAAATACAAAATATGAATATATGTATACATGCAAATTGTGACAAAGCAAAGGGTGGAGACATTCAGGTGATGAATTTTTAAGTATAAATATATAAATATTGGACTTATTAATAAAAGTCCAACTTGTTGTTGGCACTCCGTCCCTTACGACGACGAGGGTTCCAGTTGATCCAATCAACGGAACACCTGCTTGTGAAATTAACGTGCAAGTGGCTGAGCACTCCACAGACACGTGTACCCTTAACGTAGTTCTCGGGGATATTCAGCGTGACACAGTGTGACAAGGCTAAACCATTGAATTACAGGTACAACAGAAACAGGAAGTAAGAGTGAGAGAAAGTTGTGGTGGAAGAGTACATCAGGGTTCGCCACCATCCCCTGCAGGAGCCTCGTAGAGCTTTAGGTGTTTTCTCTCAATAAACACTCACAACGCCCGGTCTGGGAATCGAAACTGCGGTCCTATGACCGCAAGTCCGCTGCCGTAACCACTGGGCCATTGTGTCTCCACAAGTCCAACTTACACAGAGTACGAACGACAGAGATAATTAAAGGGGTGAAAGAAAGATGATATAGAATTCAACAGCTGCTTTTGGTGGGGTTCAGAGATCCAACCCAACCTCCCAACCTGGCTCGTTCCCCTGCTCCCGCCCATGCTGCCGCACTTGCCCTTACCTCTCCAACACCACCCTCCTCACCAGCACCCATCACCGACCCTATCACATCACCGACTCCTTCACCTGCACTTCTACCAACCTCATCTATTGCCTCTCCTGCTCTCTCTGCCATTCTCGGTACATCGGACAAACGGGGCGCCGCCTGGCCGACCGATTCGCGGAACACCTCCGAGACATCAACGTTGGTAATGACACCCCGGTGTCACGCCACTTCCGCTCTGCCGGCCACTCCTTGCA
>NC_068984.1:112917028-112921712 GCF_001194135.2 Octopus bimaculoides | reverse complement strand
GTGTGTGTGTGTGTGTGTGTGTGTGTGTGTGTGTGAGAGAGAGAGAGAGAGAGAGAGAGAGAGAGTGTATGTATGTATATATTTTTTCGTTTGGTATTGTTACTCACTTTGTTGACAACAACGACAGATGTAATCGATAAATGATTCTTTACTATAATATATGACTTTGTGCTTTAATTACAAAGCTTTACATTGAGGCCACTTAGAAACTACTTCTCGAAAAAGGGCTGGGAAATGAAACGGAAGGCAAAATATCTTATATCTTTTGCTTGTGTTACCGAGCTGGCAGAATGGTTAGGGCGCCGGGAAAATACTTTGTGGTATTTATCCCTGCGGTTTACATCCTGAATTCAAACTCTGCTGAGATAACTTCACCTTTCATCCTTTCGGGGTCATTATATTAAGTCCCATTTGTGCCGTAGATGTAATCGATTAACTTCCATTTAATAAAATTGCTGAATTTGTGCCTAAATTAGAAAATATTATTTAGTTCTGTTTGATGAGCTGACAGAATCTTTGAGACAGGAAAAAACTGCAGCATTTGTTCCGTCTCTTTGCATTTTAAGTTCAAACCCTTTGCAGATCAACTTTGCTTTTAATCCTTCCAGGGTCGATAAGAAAAGAGTAACTAGTCAAGTACTGGAGATGATGGTATCGATTAACCCCCTTCTTTCAAACATTCTGGCTTTGTGCTAAAACAGAAGCAATTGGTCACTTGTGTTCCTTTACGCTCGGCGTTTTAAACACCGGTGTCTCTTTCCCAATTTTCTATCAGGGTCCCTAAGATTGATATGATCATTTATACTGGTACAGCAAAAAACTATTTGCTTTTGTGGTACTGCTGTAAACTTCTTTTGTCACATTATTTCCCTGTCACAGCATTCATGTGTTTGAATGTCACTCTTTGGAACGAAATCGGTGAAGGCGCGCGATTACTGGTTTGGGTATTTGGATTACAATATGTTGTAGATTCAATACCTGTCTTCTCAGCTGAAAATGAGTACCAGCATGAGATAGGTCACTAGGTAATAGTGTAGAAAAAATGAGAGGGTGAATTTATTCGCGACTATGTAGATATCTAAAAGAGTTATCGAGCGTAGGATATAATATTACCAGGTCATACTCGTACTCGGTTAACGGCTCGTTCTCTCGAGAAGGAAATCAAAGAAAGCGTAATCCAACTCTTTAATATAACAAAACGTATTGTCTTATGCCATAGAAAAACTAAACTATGGAAGAATAATTATATCATAACTAAAATATTTAATATAACGAAGCAATGCGGCTGAAGAAATCAACATACCCATGTTTATATCGGCTGTTATATTTGTATATTTGGTTTGTTGAACAATTGATATTGTTTTCAAATTTTGTCACAAGGCCAGAAAGTTCGGGGAAGAAGGATAGTCCATTACACCGACACCAGTACTCAACTCGTACTTATCTTATCGACCTCGAAATAATGAAAGGTAAAGTCGACCTCGGCAGAATTTGTACTAAACATTCTGCCCGGCGTGCTAAGTAATCTGCCTGCTCACCGCCTTCCTGAACAATTGATATTATGTAAAAAGTATTTAAATTGAAATAAATACTTCATGATGCAAAATTTCCTGGCTGTTTTGAACTGATGAACAAACTATATTAATGGGTTATATCGGCTAGACCCCTTCAAAACATATTCACATGTAAGAAAGCATCGTTTTCATCATTGGTTGGACAGCCAAACTTCTTTTCTTCACAATTTACCCACTGTTGATATTGTATTATTGAAATGTAAATTTTACAAAATAAACACAAAAATTCTTGATTAAGGAGTACATTACAATATATCTATAAAATGTTTAGAGGAATTAATATATGACTTTTATGTTAATTCTTTTTTAATGGTCGTATTCATATATTTTATTCATTTACATCTAGACTTACTGACATCAAAACTTTATTCGGTGATGATTTAATATGTTGTTGTTTATATGGTTGTTGTTTAACAGCAAGTCGTGCTTGATTGAGCAGAACTATGATCAAATATGTTCCAGTTTCGTTTTCCATTTTTTCACTTCCCGTTTTATTATTTTCACATTCTGTCAAAAACCACATTATCTAATGTCTGCTTCCTTTTAAAGGTGATGAGGTGTAATATGAGGGAAGAATTGGTTACTATTTTCTCAACTTGGGCAACCATATAAAAGGATTCCTCATTGTTTCGACTGTTATTATCCACACTCAAAAGACCTCAGAAATATCAAACAACAGAACTAAGGCTTTGGAAACTGTCATGACATTCTCAAAGAGAAGTCCTTTTTAGTAAATCTATTTACTACAACATCCCATTGTTGAAGTAAACGCTCTAAACTAGATTATTTACTCACAGTTAACAGAATTCACAATCCGATTATAATTCTCACCCGTTAATATTTCATCCATCCGCTTTACATACACAATGTTCACAAAAATATATGAAATTTGTATTGTTATTTCTTTGTGCAATAAATATTAATCCTTTTAACGATTTATACAAGCGGAAATGGCTCAATAGTTATGAAGTTCATTTGGTAATCACGTGGTTCTACTACTTGACCCTTTAGTGCATTTTTGTGCTCCAGAGATGAAACAACGGAATGAAAAGTAAAAAGGAAGTAGGGAAAAAAGAAGACAGAGGGTAAATCAATCCGGACACAAATGTGAAATGACGCAAAAAGAATTCCGGTTTGTTATGCCTGTTAAGTTTGACAGACGATGCCAAATTGCTTTGCCCCAATGGCACGGAGAACCTCTGTTACTACACTTGCTGTAGTGCATTCAGTTTGAGAAATACCTCTGAGTTGTAGTGTCTTCATCCATTTTACTATTATGTATGTATATTTGTATGCATGTGTGTGTGTACGTACGCACGTATCTATCTATCTATCTATCTATCTATCTATCTATCTATCTATCTATCTATCTATCTATCTGTCTGTCTAACTATCTATGTCTACGTATATGTTATGTCAGTTCGCTCTTAGTATTACTGATAATATGTAACACAAAGCGACCTGTCATATGGTCGGGCCCTCGGTAAGGAGTGAGGTTTTCGTTGGACATTCTTCAGGACGAAAAACAAAACCTCTCAGTAAAGTTAACGGTCATCCAACAGCTGAGAGTTAGAGACAACTAATCCTAGCTTAGACATTTCTCAAGCCTAAGGAAAACTCTGGTGTAATTCCTGAAATTTCGATTGCATCTAATGATATGGACTAGTTTTGCTTTTTGGAGAAAATGTATAAGCTGTTTAGCGAAAGGGATTGTCTCTGTGCAAGGCCTTTCCTCATTTCGAGAAAGCTTCAGGCAAAGTCAACGCTTGATTCTTAGCGGTTATGTTATGTGTTGCATACTTTCGATGACTGTCACCAATAAAAACATTCAATGAAAAATTATAGGATTGAATAAAAATCATGCGTTAGAGTCAGTTGTAACTCTTAAATCACCAGTTGTAAAATGCATCCGTCGTTGCTACATCAGTGCAGAAGAGTGACCCTAATGGGACGGAGGAGCCACATCTATGGAGTTCAAGTTTAAGAGAACAATCAAGCGATATCATTGCTCGAAATCGAATAGCTGTCATTGTATATGTATATATATATGTATATAAATTCAAATTACGATGAACGTAAACAAACAAACGAAGTTTGCTTTTAGAAGCGTTGTAATGTCTTCGAAAGTTAAAGAAGTGGTTTTAAATTCTCAAACGCAGGATAATGTTAATGATATAGCCTGAACAGGATAAGCTACCCCTATTTTGCAGAAAAAAGTGTAGGCGGCCAGCTATATATATATATATACATATACATAATATGTGATAAATGATGAAAAACGAGTTAAAATACAACAAAAAGAACAAGTTTTTACAAAGGTGTTATTAGTTTCGCGCTTGAAAAGAAAAAAAAAAACCAAAGGATGCGTTTGCATTTTGAACAGGAGGAAATAAAAGAGAAGGGTGCTGGAAAGGAGAGAAGAGGAGAAAACGGCTTAGGATCCGGGTTGGAAAGCAGTTCTATTGGAGAAGAGTTAAGAAGAGAAGAGATAGGAAGTTGCATATATATATAAATCTCTCTGTGTAGCGAGAGATGGGCATTGGGGGAAACATGTGAGCGGTGTGTGGAGGTTCAGGGGATTGGCTGGGAATGAGTAGAGTTGAATGGGATGTGAACCTGGTAAAGGTTTGTAGGTAGCTACTAGGCAAAATTTTTAAAAAAATTTAAAAATAAAAAAAAAATACAGTAAAGAAATCGGTGTGGTAGGTGATGCAAGAATTCAAACAAGTACAAGAGCGGAGAAAGGTTAGAAATGGCGTAAATGTGAGAAATAATAATCGGAAAACTAAATAAAAGAAAAAGTGAATACTAGTAAAGAACAGTTGAGTGTGAAAAAGGCAGAGAGTAAAGAAACAGAAGGACTAAGAAATATATATATAAAAGGCACGTGAATATTGAAAGAAGGGAAATTCATAAAAGAGAGAACGGATTACAAAAAGGATATAAATAAGCAATATATAAAACGTTATAGCGACGGTAGAGATAAAATGTTATGTTATGTAACATAAAACAGGTACAAGTCCAGAGTAGAGGTTGTAAAAATCAATAAAATGGAATAGGAAGGACTGAGTTGAAAGACAGAGACGATTGAAACAGACGGGAATATATAT
>NC_068984.1:112916066-112916437 GCF_001194135.2 Octopus bimaculoides | reverse complement strand
GGGGGGGGGGGGTTAATGTATGAGCGTGTGCTAGAGTGGTAGTACGTGTGCTTATGTGTCTGCGCACGCGTAGCGTATTAGCGGTCAGTAGTCAGTTAAGCGGTGAGTGGAGTGAAAAGTGTGAGGAGGGCGAGTGTGATCAACACGTCCATCTATCTAACGAACAATCTATCTATCTGCGTGTCTGTCTGTCTATCTATCTCTCTATCTATCTATCTATCTATCTATCTATCTATCTATCTATCTATCTATCTATCTATCTATCTATTTATCTATCTATCTATCTATCTATCTATCTATCTACCTATCTATCTATCAGTGTATCTATCTGTCTATCTGCCTATTAGTCTGTCTGTCTCTTTGTCTCTCCC
>NC_068984.1:112912697-112915726 GCF_001194135.2 Octopus bimaculoides | reverse complement strand
ATATATATATATATAGCTGTAGAAATGAGTTGCGACGTCACAGGTGCCAAGCTCTATCGGCCTTTGTGTTTCCCTTGGATAACATCGGTGGCGTGGCGTGGAGAGGGGAGACTGATATACATGGATGACTGCTGGTCTTCCATAAACAACCTTGTTCGGACTTGTGCCTGGGAGGGTAACTTTCTAGGTGCAATCCCATGGTCAGTTATGACCGAAGGGAGTCTCAGCATATGTACGTGGTAAGATCAGTAAATATACGGACCCTTGCCACAGTAACGAAGCTAAAGCACGCAGCACAGTGAAGCAGCTGGGCACAGATTGACCTTGAACTCTTTTGTCCATGCGCTTTAAGTTTCAACGTTCTAGCACACTTTCGCTGTTTACAGCAGTTCTTCGAACAATGGTGTGAACCTGAAAGAAAGTTGAGAAGAGAATCTGCATCAAATTTTGCCAAAAGCTTGGTGATACCTGTTCAGAGCCTTATGCAAAGTTTTCAAAAAGTCTCATCGTTCTCGACACAATCAAAATCTTATGCAACTGAAACTCGAGTGTCTTCTTGGTCAGCTGGAAGCGGTTTGGGCACAAACTTGGCAGACACGCGTCTCAGACGCAAATCTTCAGTGACAACTAACTGGACTGAACCGTAACTAATCTGCACATTCTCTCATAACTCATGGATGGTGATTCGACGATTTCCACCGACAGCTGCACGCACATCTGCGATGTTTCCCTGAGATTTGCCGGTTGCGAGTCAATATTGACATTTGTTCGGCTATCTTGGAAATGTCTGAAACACTCGTACACTTGTGTGCGGCTCAGACACCCCTCTCCATACACTTTCTGCAGCTTTGTGCAGGCCTCTGAGAAGGCATCTTTATGACAACTTTGCCATGGTCAATGCGATAATCACACGTTACACACCTTCCTTCCAAGCACTGCTGCAAACTGCGGAAGTGAGCTAGAACGTTTAAACTAAGGGCACATGCACAGCAGAGTTCGAGATCAATCTTTGATAAGCTGCTTCACTCTGCATGCCTTAGCTTCGTAATTGTGGTAACAGTCCGGATACTTATTGATCAAACTCCGTATGTATGTACGTATGCATGCATGTATGTATGTATGAATGTATGAATTTTTGTATGTAACTATGTATGTATGTATGTATGTATCTATCTATACAGTAAACGCCTATGTTACGTTCCAAAACCTCCCACAAAAATAAAATCTAAAAATTATAAATACCTATTGGCCGTGATATACTGAGTGCACGATAAATGATCCGTGATATAGCGAGGGGTTACTGTGTGTATATATATATATATATATATATATATATATATATATATATATGTAATCTGTTGGAAACTGATACATTGATACATCGAATAGAAGTGGTACTTCCTTTCGTGTTAAACTTTGAAAACAATATCCAGTAGATTAATTTTTATTTCTCTGTCTGTGTGAAAGGACAGTTTTAAGGTAGGTGACCCTAAAACTCTTTTAGGCAGGCATTGGCTGAAAACGTCAGACGACTACAAAGTGCTTAAGAAAATATTCCGTGGAACTTCAGAAGTTCCAAAACAAAGGACAAGAAAGACACTTCTTTTTAAAAGTGTTTTCAAGGAACCCCTTCACATTGATGGCACCATTCTGTCCATCTGCTCTAAGATCAGACCAAATGACCTATCTTTTCCTTTTCTTCCAATGAATATCGACGTACTCAGAGTAAGAACTTAGCCTTATGTAAGCTGTGGAGCAAGCTTAATTACTCATCGACCTCAAGTCATTAGGCATAGAAGTAATAGCCATCAACAAGACCATTATTTCAAGTATGCATGCGAAGATTGAAATATGTTTTTTTCTGTTTCTTGTGAAAAGGAAAAAAAAATCTCTGGTCAACAATACCCTCTGTGCGGAGGCCTCGGTATGTGGTAGCTGAAGATTCTCAGTTGTGTAATGAGGCTGCAGCTCTTTCTGGGATTCCTGCATATTAAAATGAAGTGTCAGGCAGATCTTCCTATAGCTCGTCTCTTTGACGGAGCTGCAGTGATAGGTCAAGTGAAGAACAAGATTTTCATAACTCATAGTCATTTACATGGTTTTTAAGGACATGTTCCATTGTACGGTTTTACCATTTTCTTATGTCGCACTACAACATTTTCCCAGATTCACCAACGTGTGATTGGAGCAATTTTGTCGTGTCTACAGTTATTACAAACTCTCTGAGCGAACATTTTACATTGAAAGGCCATAGGGCACGTATCAATACTCTTCCTTATGCATCTTCTTCTGTATTTCTGTATGCTTGACACTGTGCAGCAAAGATCGGGGTTCGTTTCTTTTTCTTCAAAATCCCATTTCTTTAACCACTGAAATGATTTCTGATCTCGATACCCTTCAATATTTAAGACAATAAAAAAGATGACATCTTAGAACTTTCAGTGAAAATTTTCTGTTAGTATCGTTGCCTCGTAACACCGCGGTCTTCATATTTCATTTTGCTCCTCCGGCTAAGATCATCACTTCTCTCATACACAGACCAAATGTGACGCGTCACATTCTGCAAATAATTCGTTAAACATTCTAACTCTAATTTGACAAAATCTGCTACACTTATAAGTCTTCCATTCCACCTTCTCTCTTGAAGCACAATCTTTCGCTGTCAACTTTTGCCTGTAAGGCTCTGGAGATTGTAGGTAGTTTTTCTTCATGTTGTTGTTGTCATGCTTGTGTCGTTCTTGTTGATGGTAGTGCTTCTCCTGCTACTGCGGTTACTCCTGGTGTTGTTGTCAGAGTCGTTACAGTCCTTTTTCCATTTATCATCATCGTCATCATCATCATCATCACCACCACCACCACCACCACCACCACCACCACCATCATCATCATCATCATTATCATCATCATCATCGTCATCATCATCATCATCATCATCATAATCATCATCATCATCATCATCATCATCATCGTCGTCATCATCCTCATTATTATTATTATTATTATTATTATTATTATTATTATTATTATTA
>NC_068984.1:112898051-112909838 GCF_001194135.2 Octopus bimaculoides | reverse complement strand
TAGCAGCGACTCCATCTAAGAATATCTGAAGAAGGAATTGTATTCCGAAATATCATCGCACTATGGATAACTAAATTACAACAGGTATATAGTCCATTTTTTTTGCATTATAATGCATTGTTGTACCATTCAAAACTTTTTATTCTTTATATGTATGTATATGTGCATGTATATATATAAGTATATCTGATGTATTCTTTCAGCGTACAATTTTCATCATCCCACTACCAAGTATGAAATCACCCCTTCCTTTCTAATTCATCTATTACCCCTTCCTTTCTCATTCCTAAACACAAGAGTATTATTATAGTAGATTATCTCGGTAACCATGGGAGGTATGAAAAAAATACAAAGCCCAGCATCACCACAGGATCATTCTACACATGTGTGTAATTTTTCACGCAATTCTACCCAGCCATTTGACTGTGAATCCCAAGACAAGGAAGAATCGCCCATGTCAAATTTATATGTATAGATGATATGTATACACGCATACACAAACTATAGTTAAGCATATATATTTTAAAAGACACACATGCGCATACATACACAGATAGATACACTCGCACATGCATATATATGCATATACATACATGCGTACATACATGCACATATATACCTACATACTCATGCACACACACACATAAGTATATGCATATAAATATATGTATGTATATATGTATGTATGTATGTATGTATGTATGTATGTATGCATGTATGTGTGTTTGTATATATGTATGTATGCATGTATGTATGTATATTTATGCATATACCTCCATGAGTTTATACACTCGAAATTGATCAATGCTGAAGCAGACAAATGTAGTCTCCTCGAAACTGTTGAGTAACAATATTTGATTACAGCAGTAGCAGTAGCAGCCACAATAGTAGTAGTAGTATTAGTAGTAGTAGTAATAGTAGTAGTAGTAGTAGTAGTAGTAGTAGTAGTAGTAGTAGTAGTAGTAGTAGTAGCAGCAGCAGCAGTTAGACTTCAGCACTATCAGTGGCATTGCAAGAAACCAAATTGATTGACCTCTTGAATCAAATATCATTAACAGTTTGTAAGCTTCAACCCGACTTACCTACATACCGCTTCAGTTGTATCTATGGAAGCAATTGGCTCCGTCTGGAATCGTTGTCCTGACTGCGCTCATTCCTGTCTCAATTTTGTTTAATGTCTGCATATTAAGTATCACAAATGCTTTCATAAGAATATATAACTGTGTGGGTTTACATATATATATATACATCCAGACAGTCATGTCCTGCCATAACTCTTCTAAACGCTTAGTTTTAGAATGGTGGCAGCTGATGAAGGAAATGTTCTCTATGTGGCCTGTGTGTTTTCTGTGCTCTGTTTATGTTCTGTTTTTCATTTTGTCCACGTTTTTTGTGACGTCCTGTACCCAGATATGCATCTATATATACATGTAGATGTAGGTACGTACATACATGTACGTATATATACATATACTCACATATTATATATATATATATATATGTATATACATGTATATATATATATGTATATATATATATATATATATATATATATATATATATATATATATATATATATATGCATAATTGTCACTAATTGTGACTGAGGGTGCCGGGTAGCACCTAAATTGCTAGAAAACCCTTAGAGGCGCAAGGAAGCTAGTTTTCGTATACTGACAGGGGAGATAACCGCTCTACAGCGAAACTAGATCACTATACTAGACTAATCTCGTCTGAAAATTACATGTTCATCAATAGTAACTACTCCATCGTTGAATGGTTTCGCTAAATCCTGGCTGTCATTATATATAATAACGAAAGTAGCTATGCGCAGTATAAAACCAAAAGGGAAAACTTTCACTTATCACTAATTGTGACTAGGGTGCCTGATAGCATCTATACTGCTAGAGACAAGAGCCATAAACCCTTAGAGCCGCAAAAAAGCGCATTTTCATTCGCCCCACTGCGAAGATATATCACTATACCAAAGTATTTTCGCATGAAAATCACAAGCTCATCAATAGTTACTACAGTAGTTTCTAGCAATATAGGTGCTACCCGGCGCCCTCAGTTAAAATCAGCGACAAATGAATTTTTCCTTTTTGGTTTTATATTGCAGATAGCCGTCTTCGTTATTTTACAATTTTCACATTAGCATTTTGTTGAATCAGCCATTGATTCATATGGTAGATACTATATGCTGACAGTCAGGATTTAACCAAATTATTCAGCGATGGAGTAAACAGCAGTGATAAGCATATTTACGTTCGAATCTGACAGATCATATTAGGAATGAACTGATATGTTATTGTAAAATGAGTAATAATTTCTATTGTTTACCGTAAAAGTGCTCATTAAAGGGATATTGCAAAGTCAAATTTTAATGTTCGTGGGTGATTTGTAGAAGAGATTAATTAAAAGATATAAGTGTGGAAAATACTGCTATTCAAAAAGATGGAAATACACTGTTCAAACAGTGATACTAGCACATAGGACCAATCAAGGAACCCGGATACAACCGGGATTATTGTAACAATGAAGGAAGTAATAATATGAGTGAATGCGTACAAGTGGAGACAAAGGAAAATAGTAATGATGTTGACGATGATGATAATGATGATGATGATGATGATGAGGAGGAGGAGGAGGAGGAGGAGGAGGAGGAAGAAGAGAAGTAGGAGGAAGTGGAGGAAGGAAGAAGATGATGTAAATGATGATAGTGATGGTGTTGGTGGTGGTGCTCTAGATGCAATTTTCAATGGCATTTACCATATCAGCGGTGCTGACAGCAGCAACAACATCTGTAGTAGTAGTAGTAGTAGTAGTAGTAGTAGTAGTAGAAGCTGCAGCAGCAGCAGCAGTAGCAGTAGTAGTAGTAGTAGTAGTAGTAGTAGTAGTAATAGTAGTAGTAGTAGTAGTAGTCTCCAATGAACTCTGGTGAACTCCTTACAAAATAAAATGTCATGTAACTCCTAATGAAAGTTGGTAGGTGAATGCAATCGAAAATTTCCCCTTAATCTAGTGTGTGACGTCGTTGAGATCGATGTCAAGACTCCCAGCCCTCCACAACTTTCTGATTACGGTTCTAAATCACATCAATCTTTGTAAGGAAATAGTTCAATCTGTCAAAATATCGGTTTCACAGTCTACATCTCCCTGACGCTTGCCACTATATGTGGTACTCACACGATGAAATACAACCTAATACAAAAATGGAATAGGGAGCACTGCAGGAGACACGTGGGATAGAAATAGTGCGTGGCAGAAATGTTAGCACGCCGGCGAAATGCTTAGCGGTATTTCGTCTGCCGTTACGTTCTGTGTTCAAATTCCACCGAGGTCGAGTTTTCCTTTCATCTTTTCGGAGTCGATAAATTAAGTACCAGTTACACATTGGGGTCGATGTAATCAACCTGATCCCTTTGTCTGTCCTTGTTTGTCCCCTCTATGTTTAGCCCCTTGTGGGCAATAAAGAAATAACGAAAATGGAATAGCGAGCACCGCAGGAGACATGTGGGACAGAAATAGTGCGTGGCAGAAACGTTAGCACGCCGGGCGAAATGGTTAGCGGTATTTCGTCTGCCGTTACGTTCTGAGTTCAAATTCCAGCGAGGTCGGCTTTGCCTTTCATCCTTTCGGAGTCGATAAATTAAGTACCAGTTACGCACTGGGGTCGATGTAATCGATTTAATCCCTTTGTCTGTCCTTGTTTGTCCCGTCTATGTTTAGCCCCTTGTGGGCAATAAAGAGATAAGAGATAGTGCGTGTATTTAACTGGCAAAAGAAGACCATCATTTGTCAATTATATGTGGTGCTCATTTTCATATTTTCAGAAAGTATTATAAAGAAATACGCATCACCCACCCACAACTGCTAAAAATGTTAATAAAAACAAATGGGGCGAAAATATTTCAAGCTCAGTATCATACTCACTTTTACTCTTTACTCTTTTACTTGTTTCAGTCATTTGACTGCAGCCGTGCTGGAGCAAATCGCCCCCAGAGCTTATTCTTTGTAAGCCTAGTACTTATTTTATCGGTGTCTATTGACGAACCGCTAAGTTACGGGGACGTAAACACACCAGCATCGGGGGAGGGACAAACAGACACACAAACATGCATACACACACACATACACACACACTCACACACACACATATATATATATATACATAAACGACGCTTCTTCCAGTTTCCGTCTACCAAATCCACTCACAAGGCTTTGGTCAGCCCGAGGCTATAGTAGAAGACACTTGCCCAAGGTGCAGCACAGTCGGACTGAACCCGAGACCATGTGATTGGTAAGCAGGCTACTTACCACACAGCCACTCCTGCGCCGATATATCTATAAAAAAATGACAAATCACATCAATGTTTAACCATAAGACACGCACCTTTATAAATTACTGTTATATTTATTAAAACAGATATAACTATCAATATACATACATATTTCTTGAAAATGCATATTTCATGCACAGCATTATAAATCGTTCATATAATAGCTGACCACAGTAGATATATTTAGCTGCAAATGTGCGGAGATTTGCAAAGAACCATTTTCAAAAAAAAAAAAATGATTAAAGCCAGTATGACAATCAATACACATTTATATTACATGAATTCACCCAAGAAACCATTAAAATTTACATGGTTTCTACAAATAATTATTTGTTCAATCTTAAAGAATACTGCATTCGTTTAAAAAGACTTTAAGGAAATTATGTAAATCATAAGAGATAAAAGAAATGCATGGGTATATATATATATGAAAGACATTATTATTATTATTATTATTATTATTATTATTATTATTATTATTATTATTATTATTATTATTATTATTATTATTATTATTATTATTATTATTATCATCATCATCATCATCATCATCATCCTTATTTTCATTGTTATTTAAAGCGGCAAACTGGCAGAATTGTTAGCCCGCCAGGTAACATGCTTAGCGGTATTTCATCCATCATTACGTTCTGAGTTCAAATTTCAGCGAGGTCGACTTTGTCTTTCATCCCTTCGGGGTCGATAAATTAAGTATCAGTGAAACACTGGGGTCGATAAAATCGACTTAACATCTCTCCAAATTTCAGGCTTTGTGCATTTAATACAAAGGATCATTATTATGCATATACACCCAACAGATTAGTCTGTTGGAAAAGAAAAGAATCCTAACATCGAGCTACAACAAGTAGCCTTAGATGCCAAGAATCCTCCTAAGTATCCTAGCTGTCCCTAATAACTCTGTTCCCTGGAGCTGTACTAAACTGGGTTTTATGCCTATTTCCTCTATCCATCTGTCCAGATCTTTAGGGATAGTTCCCAATGCACCTATAATTACTGGGATACATTTTACCCGCACTTTCCATAGTTTCTGCAATTCAATGGCTAGGTTCTGGTACTTTCCTATTTGTTCTATACTTCTCATATTAATTTTTTCATCATTTGGGACTGTAAAGTTTGGTACTTTCTACTCTCTTTATCTACTGCAACAAAATCAGGCCTTCTAGCATCTATTACTCTGTCAGCCTGAACATTAAAGTCCCTCAACATCTTGTATTTCTTACTTTCTAGTATTTTACTGGGTTCATGTTCATACCATTTATCAGTATGTTCAAATTCTAGTTTTCTACATAGCTCCCAGGTCCAAGCTAAATGGTCCTAATCTCGTGAAAGCTATAAATATTTAGTCAGTATCATTACTTATATACTCAGCAGCTTTTGTAGATTGGACAAAAACTGAATTAGCAAAACTAGACAGAAGAACAAGGAAGGAATTCAATATGAACGGAGGACTCCACTCAAGGGCAGGAGTAGCCAGATTATACCTACCTAGAAAGGAAGGTGGAAGAAGGTTAATATCAATAGGAGACTGCGTGGAGTTAGCGAGAGTAGATATAGAAGCCTATGTAGGTAATAGTGAAGAAAGTTTATTAAAAGCAGTTAGAGTCACAGCAAGATATAGGGAAACGAAAACACCAAACGAACTTAGATGTACACCTTCTCAATTTTCGTTTTCATTTCTGTAATTAGTTCTCTGTCAGATTCTAATACTCCTAGATACTTATAACACTTTTCCCCCTTCAATGATTTTAATGTCTGACCATCTGGTAATTGGATGCCTTCACTGTTGACTACCTGTCCCTTCTCATAACTAATATTGCACACCTATCTATGTCAAATTCCATGTATATATCTTTCTTGGAGAGTCTTACAGTCTGTATTATGGAATCTATCTCTTTTTCATTCTTACTAAAAAGCTTCAGATCATCCACGTAGAGCAAATGGCTAATTTTTCCATTACTATTTCTGAACTGATACCCTGCCTTTGCCTTCCTTAATACTAAACTGAGGGGGATCAAACACAGAACAGATAATAAACGAGACAACGAGTCTCCTTGGAAAATTCCTCTTTTGATATTACCTTTCCCTAAGAGTATGTCACCTGAGTATAGATCTACCATACGCTGATTACAAGATTTTAGCCAAGGTTTTAGTAAAAAAGTTACCGCTTGTCATCTATAAATTGATCGATGACGCGTAGATATGCGCTATCCCAAACAAATCTATCCACGACAACTTTCATCTCACGTGTTATATCATAAATTGTGGTATGAGTGCGGAACTGATGATTTTGGATCAATCCAAAGGTTTTGATAGAGTTGATAACACATACTTGGAGTCTGTCCTCACGGCGGCCGGTTTCTATCCCGTTTTCAGAAGCTAGATCACCTCAATGTCGAACAACATCTGTTCGGTGACCAAAGGAAATAGCCACTTATCGGAATCATTTAGCGTTGCACGTTAAGCTCGCCAAGGATGCCCACTCTCGCCCCTTATGCACATGTTGGCACTCGAGTCATTTTTACGGAAGCTGGATGTTTTGAGGGTCATCCCGCAGGAACTAGGATGCAGGAGATTCGTGTTGGCTCTTACGGATTCCGTCAACGTAATAGTGTCGGGCATTTTGAAAATCGAGGTGATCCGCACTACTTTAAATGAGTACGAAGTAATGACAAGAGGAAAGATTAACTAAGAAAAGCCGGTGCACCTGCTGCTCGGCACATGGAAAAGCAGGCCCATGCCGACCGACAGCGTCGTAGAACGCTGGACAGAAGGACCGGTTAAATTGCTTGGGGTCTGGCTTGGTCCGAACCATCAGCTGGAGAAGAACTGGGGGAAGTGAGGAGCGATGTACCCTATCTCATTCAGAAATAGGCAGAGTGGAAGCTGTCCCTGAAGGGCCGAGCGGAGGAGGTGGAGATGGCGAATACGTACATCGTTTCCGTCATCTACTGCCGCCTGACCGTCGTTCTTTGTCCTGCTTCAGTACTGACGGAGCTGGAGCGCTTGCTCTCCCACTTTCTGTGGAAGGAATATGTTCCGCTCGTCAAACGGGACCATAGGCTGTTAGCAGCCGCTGAGTCGAGGACTGAGCATGCGTTTGTTAATGGTGCGCAGACATGCGCTGAGGCTACGACATCTCCAACGTTTCATTGGCGGAGCTACAGTCCTGGATCAAGCGTAGACTGAGAAGGGGCGCATGGCATCTAGTTTGTTGGCAAGTGCGATGAAATCCTCGAGGGAATTCTGGTCGTCGGAATCGACCTAAATGTTTGGTCTTTTCCAGAGGAATTTCGAGCCTGGGCCTATGGAAAATTTCCAGATATCTCTGGCCTGGCAGTGCTACAGGGGACTCTACCAATCTCTACGGACACGAAAGTGCTGTCAAGCGGACCTGTACCAGATGTTCGCAGGGCGGTGAAACCGTTCTACATGCACTCGTCCAGTGTCCGGGCATTGCTGACTTGTGGAGCTTTATCCAACAGTTCTACGAACGACGTAGTGTGATGGATGAGTTTGAAATGACTCAAGACAGATACTTTTCTCTTGTGTTGTATCACCTTTGTGATCATTAGAGAAAGAATTATAATTATAATTGTTGTTGCTATTGTTTAAACTGGTGAGCTGACAGAGTCCTTATCACGCCAGACAAAACGCATCGCAGTACTTGTTCCGTCTCTTTACGTTCTGAGTTCGGTTTCCACTGGGGTCGAGTTGTTTTCATACTTTCGGGGTTGATGAGATAAGTACCAGTTGAGCGCTAGGGTCGATGTAACTGACTAGCCCCTCCCCTCAGGATTTCAGATCTTGTTCCTATAGTAGAAACAAAATTATTATTTTTGTTAACAAAGGAGGACGAAAACGATGACACGCTTACAAAATAAGTGCTGGTAAACAAGGTAAACAAGGTAAACCTTAACAAAACTGGAATAAGAAGGCGAGCTCTATAGTATGTAAGATCTGATTCCAACAAATATTCATGAAATATCTCACTGCTTGCTCCTTGAATCCCGTAAACTACACAAAACGTTTGAAAGACCATTGAACTTGGAAACAGCAGTATGTAAAATTGGAAAATCAATAAACAATTACGGAATACCATTGGAAACTTCCTTACAAATGATATCGATTTCTTTTTACTGGGACACAAATCCAAATTTGTGGTGGGATTTGCTTATACAGTAATTAAATCAATTCTAGATATTGCTCGTAATTTTATAGAACCTGGAGAATCTGAAGACTAAGTCAGCATCAACGTAACTGGAACTGAAATGCGAGTCATTAATAGATTCAGAAAGAAAGTTCACTATCAAATTTTCGAACTTATTGAAATATACATATATATCAATAGAATAATGCCGCACGAAATAGCGCTAAATAAGATATATTCGTATAAAATCATAAGTAACACATTTGAGTCATTCGCTCATGAGACGACCTTCCGCTGCGGAAATGGTCCTGGGAGAAAACTCTCCTCCTACAGATGTTAAAATTAATATTACGCTGTGCATGATGTCATTCGATCGTAAGGCGCTTACGTTTCAGTGTTTCTTCATGTCGTCAACAATAAATATAAAATCTGTCATTCACAGGCCGATAAGTATACTGAAAAAAAATAACTTGAGGAAACGTGGAATTAAATAAAATTACTTCAATTAATTAGATACCAATTAAATTAGATACCAGTGGAAACATCCAAAGAAATAAGAATAATCTGTTTGAATTTGATACTGTAACAAGTTTCCTGGTGAATTTCGCACCATTGCGCTTAGGTTTAACAACTCAGGGACTACGATTTATTATACTGCCATAAAAGGAAAAGACAATTATGAAAACTTAATTTTGTTTTCATTAATGGAAATAACCCTTACGTAACCATACTCGGTCACCCAGATTTCTGGAGCCTTCTTCCGTTAGGCATTATAAAAACTGGGGTTTTGATATGCCTGATAGAACGACCTCTGATGCTACACGGAATCATGTCACTATATTCAATGATGGGTGTTCTCCCAGTTTTTACTTGTTTTATCCCGAACAACAAGAGGTGTTAGTCAAAACTATGCCAATCAACACTGTGATGAGGTACTGGTTCTTTCTACTCAGTTGATTCTCAATGATTATGAACTATCTTTGTATTATTATTTAGCATATTATGCAGTGAAAACTTTTACTTACTCCATTCGATATCTCTTGAATTTTGATCAATTTATTCAACTCTTATATATATGTAAATGCAAGTGTTCCAGGTTAATAAAAATGTATACGAGTTAATGCAACATTAGTGTGGTTATTATGAACACAACACACAACAGACCATGTTGTTATTCATTTATAGCTATTTAACAACCGTAATGCCACACTAAAATACTAACGTTTCTATATAATCTAATGCGTGATTTTTGCATTATTGGATGTATTGCAATTTGAAAATGGATGCTAAATCATTATTCGGTCGCTGGCTGAATAATGATTTAATGTTGAATATTTTGCACCAGCAAACTCGATACTAAAAATATTAGTCTGCAAACTGTCTAACGTATGACTTACTTCAACTACTTTATTGCAGTCTATTCGGTTATTGCTAAAAGAAAATATAGAAATACTTTTAAAATTAATTTTGACGGAGTTTCGGGAGCGCATTACAAAAGAAAGCCGGTTGCCATTCGATTTCCTATAGAGATTGATTAAACAACTTGCGTCAATCGATCTGTGTCTGTATTTATAAACAGATCAGTCTTCTAAGTTCCTGCCTATAGAAATAAACCTAAAGTTATAGAGAACAAAGACCTCTTCAATACATTGCTGTTCTCGGAAGTTGTATATTGTGTTAAAAATGGTTTATAATTATTGGCAGATTCATAAGCAGTTAAAACAGACACACAAAACGTAAAACAAAGCATTTTTTTGTATTCTTCTCTGCACTGGATTCTTCTATATAAAGATAACTACATTGCAGGACACACTTGGGACATATATGTCAGAATATTAGCGAGTTAATCTGATATTAATATTGGTGCAAGACCTATCATGAAGAGAAAGACAACAGTAACAATAATAACTGAAGCAACACAAACTAAGAAAGCAACAACAACAATAACAATAACAACAGCAATGACAATAGTTAACTGTCTTTTATCTTTTACTTGTTTCAGTCATTTGATTACGGTCATGCTGGAGCACCGGTTTGAAGGGTTTTAGTCGAACAAATCGACTCCACAAATTATTTTTTTAAGCGTAATACTTGTTCTATCGGCCTATTTTGCCGAACCGCTAAGTTACGGGGATGTAAACACATCAACACCGGTTGACAGACGGTGTGTGTGGGGGGTAAAATACAAACACAGACCCAAAGACACACACATAGGTATATATACTTACATACATATACATACATGCATATATATATATATATATATATATATATATATATATATATATATATATATATATATATATATATATATATATATATATATACATATATATATACATAAATATATATATACATACATATACTTATATACATACATATATATATATATACATCATACACACACACACACACACACATATATAACGTGCGAGAGGTAAATTGTCGCCACTTCATATCTTTAATTTCGCGCATGCACCTTGTTTGCTTTTGATTTTGTCGACTACACAGTATAGTAGGGTCAGTTTGACACCGTCTGTGCGAAAAACAGCACCATGACGCAATTCACTCTGCCAGGAATTTGGAAACGATATGATGTACCGCTTGGCATTCGAACCAGAAGCTCCAATACGAACATTTCAGAGTGTTTGGGTGTCAATCTGAAGAAAGTGCTATATGAGGACAGTGCAGTCTAAGGATAAAAATCAAACATCCAGTGAACATCATGGTGTTTGGAGTGATAATCAGTGATGGCAACATTATGCCTCCATTCATCTTCTCACACAGCCTGAGATTCAACACGGAGCCCTACATCAAGTGCCTGGAGGAGGTGGTGCTGCCTTGAATCAAGAGTGTGGCTGCTGGAAGACCCTATGTCTGGCAACAAGGCTCTCCACCTTGCCACACAAGCAGGAGAACCCAGTCATGGCTGTCAAACAATTTCTGCAACCACATCACCCTTAACATCTGGTCACTTAACTCCCCAAACTGCAACCCCCGTATTATGTGTGGGGCACAGTTGAGCAAAACACCAACAAAACTCCTTGTAACACCAAAGATGAACTGAAGGCAAGGATTATGGCAGCGTTTACCAACTTAAACAAAGAGACCGGCCGGAAGAGTTGCAGGAGATTCCGAAGTAGTTTGGAGGGTGTGGTTGAAGCCAATGGCGATTTTATTGAATAAATTTATTCTTTAGTATTTCAAGATATTTTATTAAAATTTGGGTAAATATATCTTTTAAAATGTAATGTCAATGTTATTTTCATTTTGGGTTAATTT
>NC_068984.1:112891409-112897791 GCF_001194135.2 Octopus bimaculoides | reverse complement strand
TGTGTGTGTGTGTGTGTGTGTGTGTGTGTGTGTGTGTGTACACGATCACCTTCTTACAATTTCCATCTAGCAAATCCATCTCACAAAGCTGTGGTCGGCCCGAGGCTATAGTAGAAAGCAATTGACCTAAGTGCCATGCAGTGGGAAAGAAACTGGAACTATGTGGTTGAGAAGCGAGCTTCTTACCACACAGCCATGCCTTATGCTTAAATTAAAAAACAAAAACATTAGTAAGATTTACTTTTTAAAACACTCTATATCCATGCCATTACGAAGAAATTGACCTATATTTATGGAAGTTGTATGGACAAAATGCCGCTCAATACTACTGTAGGGATAGTAGAAGGAGTACTATAATCTCAGTCATTTTTTTTTTAAGTGTCGGAGATAGCAAATACGATGTTAAGAACGACACTATATTATAACTATTACTACAGTGACTACTTGCAGCAACAACAAGAACAACAACAACAACAGCATTAGCTGCAGTTGCTAATTTAGGCACAATTTTGAGAGAAGAGGCTAAGTCGATATCATCGATCCACTGCTTGACAGATACCTTATTTTATCGACGCCGAGAGGATGAAAAGCAAATTTGACCCCGGCAAAGCCTGAAACCAGAAGAGAAGGAGAAGGATGGCATTTTGTCCGACGCTCTAGCGCTTTTAGCAGTTCATCGGCTTCACAACGTCAACAACAACCATAAAAATTACAAGTACAAGGACAATAATAACAACGTCAATAATAATAATAATAATAATAATAATAATAATAATGATAATAATAATAATAATAATAATAAGAAGAAGAAGAACAACAACAACAACAACAACAGCAACAACAACAACAATAATAATAATAATAATAATAATAATAATAATGATAATAATAATAATAATGATAATAATAATAATAAAAATAAGAAGAAGAAGAAGAAGAAGAAGAAGAAGAAGAAGAAGAAGAAGAAGAACAACAACAACAACAACAACAACAACAGCAACAACAACAACAATAATAATAATAATAATAATAATAATAATCCTTTCTGTTATAGGCACACTGCTAGAAATTTTGAGGGGAGATTGCAAAAGTCTCAGTTTTTGATCGGTACTATATTTTGTCGACCCGGAAAGACAAAGCTGACTGCGGCAGAAATTGAGCGCTTGATGTACAGGACCGGAGAAAAATACCGATGAACATTTTGTCTCCTAGGCGCTAACAATTATGTAGGCTAGTCTTGTGGAGTGGGAGTCGATTAAATCAAGTTCATTCATAGAGACAACCCAACAAACACCGAGATGATATAAGTAATGATATCAATGACAATAACAACACTTATAACAGTATCTACGGACGACAATGTTGTTATCGCCATCTTGTTTTTCCTTTTTTTTTGTTTTGTTGCAACAGGAAGCGCAATGAAAAAAAACACCCCAACGATTTTCAACAACAATAGCAAAAGAAAGCAAAACAATAAATAACTACGAAAATACAAATGACCATGTAAACATTGTCACTATAATCCCAATCAACTACAGTAACAACTACAACAACAAATAAAAAAAAAACAGCATAAAAAACAACTATAATAATTGTAACAAAAGTAAACATAACAACAGCAACAACAATATTAATAATCGTAGTAATACTAATAACAACATAAACTAATATATTTATCCTCTATGCTAGTTTAGCTTACATTGTTATTTTTTTTTTTTGTCTTTTGCTGAAGTATCATTTTTGTTTCTTTGATTATTTATGCTTTGCTTTATATTGTTTGTTTGTTTGGTTTTCGGAATGAAGAAGGCCGGATCTTTATCTATATTCAATATTTTTCCTTTTGTCTGGAAGTAACTTATTAAATCAGACGTGATAGAAATATTGAACAAGGACGGCTGGTTGAGTACCATTTTAACTATAGATACTATTGGAAGGGCGATCGAGTGTGTTGTTTCTGTTTTGGCGGTCTAGACGACTCCCTGTCTGAAGTGGAGACTTAATATGTTTAATGCCAAGCTGATCATGCGGAAGCACTAAAAACTTAATGACTTTTCGATGGCTCATAGAAGCAATTGATTGTATCACATTGTGTGATCTTTTTCGACTGTCAAACAATGCGAAAAACTTCTATCACATTGTAATCGATATCATATGTAATTTGTTCCTTGCCATCCTTGGGTTCCTGCCACCGCCTTATCTACACCCTATCCTCCATTAACTTTTCATCTTTTCATTCTCTCTGTTTTTTTTCTTTGTCTGCCTGCCTGTGTCTTCCTAATTTCCCCACTTCTCTCTGTCTCATATAAATGCATGCATGCATGTATGTATGTATGTATGTATGTATGTATGTATGTATGTATGTACTTCTTCATATACACACACACACACACATGATTTATCTATCTATATACAAAGACGCGCAAAATATCTATATCGTAGTTATGCGTAAAACCAATTTTAGAAAGGGGGTGGATACAGTCGATTGCTTCGAGCCCAATTGTGGGACTTATATTATTGATTCCCGTCTTTTCCTCCCGGATGGATGAAAAGCGAAGTTGAACCTGGTGGGGATTGAACTTAGGACCTAAACTGAAGAAACTAATACATTTAGTGCGATAGTCTACCATGCGTATCAAGTGACTATCCTCATGAATTATCGAAATAATGTTTGGCTTTTTGTGTGGTTAAACAAAAATCAAATCAATTGATGGCTGACGCAAATCACAAACTAGATTGACCAAACGAAACAATACCAAATTGTGCTGAATAAAAGAAAATATTCAGAAATTATATGCAATGATAATAATTCCGTATAGGCAAGCAAAAATCTGGAGAATTGAAAACTGAAATTTAAAAAATGTGAGGAGTAAAATTTACTGGATGAAATTTTAAACTAGTAAATAGAATAATGTGATATTGTAAATATATATATCATGAAGTTTTTAGCAAATTGTAAAAATTGTTTTCTGTTTGTTTGTTTTTGAAATTTTGCTATGAGGCCAGCAATATTTTGGTGAGAGGGATTTGTCGTTTCCATTGATGCCAGTATTTGGATGGTATCATGTTTTACCGAAACCTAAAAGGATGTAAGGCAAAGTTAATCTGAGGTCTTACATTTGAACTCAGAACGTGAAAAACCAGAACAAATGTCGTTAAACATTTTGTTCGATGCGCTAATGATTCTGTAATCTCACCCAGTGAAATTAATGGTTTCAATTTTTGGTTCAAGGTCAGTAATTCTGTGGGGGCAAGGGTCTAGTCGATAACATCGGCCCCAGTGTTCAAATTGTACCCGAAAGGAGAAAAGACAATTTTGAGGCTGGTGGCATTTGAGTTCAAAACGTGAAGAGCTGGAAAAATGTCACTAAGCATATTGTTCAATACGCTAAAAATCTTACCAACCTCAGCGACTGGAAATGATAAATAACCTGACCTTAATGTACTGTTTCTAATTTAGGGACAAAGCCAGCGTAGTTGAAGCGGAGGGATGTTAGCGGGTACCGTCGGTCCCAGTATTTGTCTGGTATTTTATTTAATCGAACTGAAAAGGATGAAATGCAAAGCTAACCTAAGTGGGATCTGAACTCAGAGACTAAAGAGTCGGAGCAAATAGCGACGTACGGCGTTTTTCCAACACTCTAACGATTCTGTCAAATAAACATCAAAACTGAGCTTAATATTTTTAGAAATTAGAATTAAATATTGATTTCAAATTTTGGCACAAGTTCAGCAATTCTGAGGGAGAGGTAAGTTATTTTGGGGGAGAGGTACTTATTTTATCGACCTCGAAAGGATGAAAAGAAAAGACGACCTCGTCGAATTTTGAATTCAGAAAATAAAGACGGACAAAATGACGCTAAGCGTTTTGACAAGAATTAAATATTAATAAGAAGGGTACAGAGTGCACTAGAAACCCTTTAACATTTTACTGGTTCACAAATATTTCAGTCACAAACGCGCGTTGTATTATGGTAAGTACTTAGATCGAAGGTATCGACTTAACTCCTCCCCTCAAAAATTAATCGTTTCGTGCATAAATCAGAAATCATTAACACGTAAAGAGGTCAGAAAGAAAATTGTGTTTAGATTTCTATGTACTACTTATATCCACTGAATTGACATAGAAATTCCTGTCTATATTTCAAAGATTGCAAGAACAAGAGAATGTACCAGCACCGTAAAACACATAATTTTATACACTCAAGAACTGCATAAATAAATTCCCAATATTATTTGGGAATTTATTTGCTAATTGTTCAATCCGGGGTTACAGTAGAAATCAATTCCCAATATGTCATACAATGATACTGAACCTAAAAACCCATCGGTGCAAAGCAGTGCCTTAAACTTCTGAAAAACTGAGGAAAATCTGCGTATCACAAACTTACAGTTAACATTTTAACTTTGTTTCCAATATGCTAACCTTTTCCTTTGATAAGCACTGATTTCAGTTGTAATACTTTTTGTGAAACTACTCCCAGCCGAATGATCGACACTTCTGTTTCTGCCATAACAGCAAATACATTTCAGTGGTAAGCAGATATTTCTGCTGTTAAAAGACGGGCTCAGAATTTAATGAATTGTCTTGCTTTGGTGAAAATAAGCCTTCCAATGATCCTGGGTTGATATATAAGCCCTCACAAATTTAAAATAAATTCCAACGGTAAGTAACGTTTCCTGCTGTAAAAGTCGGGCTCAAAGTTTAACGAATTGGCTGGCTTCGATGAGTCTGTTTTTTTCCAATGGATTTGGGTGGAAATACATGTCCTCACAACTTCAGTCCGTTTAGAATAATTCATTCACTTGGTGGCTGAGCGAGACTCAATGTAGAAAAATGTTGTATTGTTGGGTTTGGAAGCATAAAGGCCAAAGTAAAATACTTCGACACGGAGATCCTTTTGTCCTGACATATAAATGTTTCTAAAAGTGTTATATGGCAAGATTGTAGCAACACTCCATTCCTACACTGAGTAAGATCTATAGAACGCTGAGAATTAATGCAATGAGCAGAAAAAGGGCTAAAAAAAGTGATCGGTAGACTGTGTTAAATGTTGATTGGACACAGGCCCAATCTAGTTTGTGTTCCCTGGATGAGTGACTATGTTCTTCGACTTGAAACACCCAATGATGGTGTGTCCAAGAATTGCATCAATAAATGTATGTTGGACTAAACTGTATTATTATGGATTAAAGAAAAGTACGGTCATATATCATTTGAGTTTAGGTTAGGTTAGCTAATGTTATAAAGTCATTATCCTAACCATGATTGATAGTCACTTAAATTTAGTGGAAATACTGAGATGTACATGGATTGGTAAAATCCATCAACGATGGTGAAAGAGGTGCATGTGTGCGAGACAGAATGCAAGACATAGATAGATAGATACGTAGATAGATAAAGAGAAAGAGAAAGAGAAAGAGAGGGAGAGAGGGAGAGGATAGAGCGAAAAGTTAAAACACACATATATATATACAGAGACGGACAAATGGACAGAAAAGCTTTAGGCATACAGGTGAATGACGAATGAAGGTATAGAACACATTGTTTGGAAAAATCAGTTGATATAGAAATATTGTATGGTTGATGTTTATAGGAAAACAGATGACAAAAAAAAATATCTAAAGAGAGTGAAACATACAGGTAGAAATGGAAACAGATCAAGACATTGACAAAAGAAAAATGGCGAACAAAACTGGGATACGAGAGACAAAGAGACGGAGAGGTGGCATACAAAGGGACGCAGCAAGAAATAGACACAAAATAAGGGAGAAGATAGTATAATTTCATACTGTGATAAGAATGAATATTAGGGCTCCAGAAGGAGTGATGGAAAAGCAGGTGGACTGCCAGTCCGGAAAAATAACCAGAAGTACAGAAGTAGTAGGACACAGAGATAAAAATACAAATACAATAACTACATACAGAAAGACTATTAACACAACTTCAACTGATATGTAAGACTAACTTTACCTAACTCTATTCTTATACCACTATATGCATTACTATATTCACTAATTGTTACTCCTGCATCTCTCACACCATGAACTTTAACATCCTTCTCAACATTCTGAAGAGATCTGCCAAACCACTTGGCACATCGAAACGATCGTAAATGACTCATTATATAATCTCCACATAATTAAATCAATGACTAATTAGCCCACTTGACTTGCTTCTTCTTGTGTTTGTTTCTCCATTCTCCACTTAATTATAATTACAAACTGCAGTTTAAACAATAAATTATCTGCGTCTGGATACCTTCGAACAAAGACGGTATCCACACAAGTAATCTCCAGGAGTGCCTTCGGATTTAACTATCCCCTGGTTGCTTAGATACTTCAGACTACCCCTGAAATATTGAAGCAATCCTATCATATACCT
>NC_068984.1:112887258-112890446 GCF_001194135.2 Octopus bimaculoides | reverse complement strand
CACACACACACACACACACACACACACACACACACACACACACACGCACACGCGCACACACACACACAAATATATTAATATATATATATGTATGTGTGTATATGCATATATGTACATACACACACACGCACACATATATATATATGTATATATTACTGATAAACATACACACATATATATAACACAAATATGTATATACAATAATATATAAATATAATGCATACATATATATATACATATATTTTTATACATACATACATACAGAGAGAGAGATAGAGAGAGAGAGAGATACGGACAAACAAAGAAACAGATAGATAGATATATAGATAGATAGATAAATAGATAGATAGATAGATAGATAGATAGATAGATAGATAGATAGATAGATAGATAGATAGATATGAGAAGAGTGAGTGGCTGCCAGTGATAGAAAGGATGGGGAAATATGAAAGCAGGTGAAATAAGTTTAGAGAAAATACAAGAGATGAACGTTGGCAACCTGCAGATTATTTAAAAGCTAACTCGCTATCGCAACAAACAGTATGTATGTCTTCATTGTAAATGCGTAATAGCAATTCTATGAATAGAAACGGAAAAAAAAAGAGAGAGAGAAAATTTCAGAAAAACCGTAGTCCTTCGCTAACTGATTCTTTGAGATCAGCATTAAGTTGTTATCGAGTTTTTAATAAATACATCAGGATAATGGATAAGGTTATCAGAAAGGTTCTGGCTTTTGTATTTAATACGACTGGAAATTAGAATCGAGTGAGAAAACTTAAGAGATATGTGAGAGAATATAATTATAATTCGCATAAAGTAATTTATCGTCACGTCGTCTCACACTACCTACCCATCCAGCAGTTTGCAGAATATATTTTTTTCTTCATTTATTCAAAAGCTCAAAATGTATAAATGCCGTCCAATATTTTATGTTTCACACAATTTCTGTTGACATGGATGTCACAAATTACGATTATGCATAACACCGTTCATATTGTGAAATTCCGGTGCTTGCATGAGTGTATGTATGTATGTATGTATATATGTATGTATATGCATAGGAGAATTCACGAAAAAACAACATACGAAGATAGGTGGTGTAAACAACAAATGGACGTATTAGTATAATGCTCGGGAATAGGGAAAGTCTTTAAGGTTTCGATCCTACGCTCTTCAACTGAAAGGAACACAGAAAGAAATAAGGAGAGAAACAAGGAGAGAAAAAAATGTGTAGCGGTCAGCGTGTGTGTGCGTGTGTGTGCGTGCCTGTATGAATACATGTATATCTTCCCATCGTTTATCTACTGGCGCTGGTTCGTTTTATTCCTCGTAACAGCGGTTTGGCAAAAAGATGGAGAAATAAGTTCTGGGGCCGATTTGTTCTTTTAACCCTTCTAGGCGATGTCCCGGTATGGCCGCATTCCAAAGACTGAAACGCGTAAAAAATAAAAGATACATAAATCCTTTACACAGGATTACCATTGTATCGTAATGAATATAAGCATCCTCCAAGTTTCCTCGTATTTTTTCAAAACTAGCTGTCTACAGAACAAGTTGAACGAGAATATTCCTTTGAAAGTTACGTAAGCACAAAAGGAACACATGCAGACAAACATTTTGTTACAAAAAAAATCTGAAGAAATGCCACGCTCGGAACTGTATACTAATAATTGCTTTCAAGATTTGACACAAAGCCAACAATTCTAGGGAGGGTGTAAATCGATTAGATCTTACTTTATCGATCCCGAAAGGATGAAAGGCAAAGTAAATCTCGATGGAATTTAAATTCTGTAAGTAAAGACGGACAAAATGCTGCTATGCATTAATGCACGGCGCGCTAACGATTCTGCGATCTCGCAGCTTTCTGAATATTAATAATCAACGTTAAGAAAAAAGAACGTAACATCAGTAATTTGAGGATGAAGGACGCCCTCCTTATTCATAAATTGAAACCGTTGATCAAAAATGGGCGTGCGTTAAACGAAGTAGACAGGTTATGACAACTATATCATTGTGCACATGATCACAAACATAACGCCTTTACACAAAAGATAGCAGCTTAACATCATCTTTCGCTCTCAGGATAGAAATCTCTGTGTTGTCTAGCACTCTCCAGTTGAAGTTTTAAATTAATTTTTTGTCTCATCACAACCTAAATTCATCACATCAAATCCAAGTAATCAAGGCTTCTGACAAAACCGGGAGCACAGAATAATCATATGGATTTCAATGAATGTACGCATGTATTTTCACATGTATGCATATATATATGCGTGTGTGTGTGTGTATGAATGTATATATACGCGCATATATATATACATATATGTACATATATATGTATATATATATACGCGCATATATATATATATATATATATATATATAACAAAGTATTTTCCTTATGTGTATGTATATATATATATATATATATATATATATATATGTAAAACAAAGTATTTTCCTTATGTGTATATATATATATACGACGTGAAGTCAAAAATTATCCGCACTTACGCCATAACACATCTTTATCAATGTCACACTGCTTTTGGCGCATGCGCACTTATAGTTGGTACTGCTGTGGTCACATGATCGAAGATTGAGCCTCGCTCATCGCGCAATTTTCCTTTCTGACTTTAGAATGTATCCATGCCCGCTTCACTAGCAATGTGCACCAAAGAAGAACAAAGAGCAGTGATCCAATCTCACTGGGCGAAAGGTGTGTCAGGTTTCGAAATTTCTCGGGGGCTTTTATTATCACAATTCGAGCACAGTGCACGTAAAAGTGTGTATGAGTGGATCGAGAAGTTTCAAAGTTGCCGGACAAGCGTGACGTACGAAGAGGGATGCCCATCAACATCCACCATTGGCGACAAGATTTAGCAAACTCGAGTGATAGTAATGATGAACCGGTTCACCATTAGCATCTCTCGGATCACTGCTCTTTGTTCTTCTTTCGTGCACATTGCTAGTGGAGCGGCAATGCTTACACTGGAAAGCCAGAGAAAAAGGGCGCGGTCAGGCTCAAACTTTGATCACGTGATCACAATAGCACCGACTATAAGCACGCATGTGCAGAAGGCAGAGTGACAATGAAAAAGATATGCTATGGCGAAAGTGCTGATAATTTTTGACTTACACACACACTACATAGGCACTTTCTTATATACACACATACATCATATGAGA
>NC_068984.1:112883317-112885856 GCF_001194135.2 Octopus bimaculoides | reverse complement strand
TTTCAACTCACCAGTCTGTTCCGGAGGACTTTCAGGCCGGGACCTATGGATAACTTCCAGAAATCCCTGGCCTGGCAGTGCTACAGGGTGGATTTGCCTGTTCGAGATAAACTCTACAAGCACGGAAGTGCCGTCAGTCAGACCTGCCCGAGATGTGCGCAGAGCGACGAAACTGTTCTGCATGCATTCGTCCAGTGCCCAAGCATATCTGGTATATAGGTTTATATCGAATACCTTCCGTCACGTGTAGGACGTGTCCGCTTGTCGGCTGATTCTATCATGAAGATTGCTCCGCCGCCATTTGGCTAGCAAGGGAAGCCAATTTCCATATGTCTCGTGGCTGTAGCGAAAGAGGCTGTGTGGAGGTCTAGACTGAAAGGGCTGAAGACAAATACTTTTCTCTTTGGCCTACCCCTCATCAGCGTTTTCAGATACCATCTGAAAAGGAAAGTGAAGGTTGAGAGAAAAGTGCTGACTTCCAGTAATTTTGTTAAAAGGTGGGTAAACGTAGCGAAGATGGTCTGTGTCAAAGGGCCTACTTTGAGCATGCACTTTTGAGTTTCCAAGGCTAAGAGAGAGAGAAAGAGGGGAGAGAGCTATTGCCCTAGTCGTCGTGGCGCTTGTGGATTTTTGTGGGGTCTCTCCATGTGTAACCCAGAGTTATTTGCCTCTTTTAGGCTTTTTCTTTGTTATATTTTCCGTTGTTATTAACTTTTTACACGACACATTATGTAACCCCACTTTGTCCTTCATGTTTTGTAATGTCCAATATTACTTTTGTCGGCCCTTGTGGTTAATAAAGAACAGATTATTAGTATTATTATTATTATTATTATTATTATTATTATTATTATTATTATTATTATTATTGTTGTTGTTATTGTTGTTATTATTATTATTATTATTATTATTATTATTATTATTATCATTATTATTATTATTATTATTATTATTATTAAAAGTATTTTTATTACATTTTTGTTCGATCTACAACACGGTTTGTTTGTTTTCCTATTTTTTCTCTTTAAGATAAGATAGAGAGGGGGGAAGGGGAGGGAGAGAGGTAGAGAAGGGGAGAGATGGGGGAGAGATGGGGGAAGGAGAGCGAGAGAGAGAAAGGGAGAGAGAGCCATGGAAAACAAACACCACCAAAGAAAATAAATAATATACCTTAACATACAATCACAGATACATAAACGCACATACAAAAAAAAAAAAAAGAAAGAAAAAACATGCTCTTAACCATTACAAGCAACAATGATGTGGAGTTAAAGCATACGACTTGCGTCACCAAACATGAAGCATGACGGTAGTTGCTTCTCTCCGAAGCCTGGCTGGAAGAGCAAACGAACAGAGAAAACAATTCAAACAATTACACTCGTTGAGACAACTCTTTACGATTGTCAGCCATCTTTGCTCTTCTTATCTGATATTTCATGGCATGCTTACGTCAGGAACCCCATGCGAATATCTTTGTACGCTTGCATGTGTGTGTGCATGGGGGAAGGTGGATGTTGTATGTGTGTGTGTATGTCTGTATGTGTATGTGTATGTGGGGTGTGTACGTGTGTTTATGTGGGAGTGCGTGTGTGTATATGTGCACTCGCCTTTATATATATATATATATATATATATATATGCATATGGCATATGCTGATAAACATCAGTGCAGTGCGTTCGTAAATCTGTATGTGCTTACAAATATAACACGCAACACACACACCACACGCACACGCACACACACACACACGCACACACACAAACACACACACAAACTCATACACCGTACTCTCACACACACATATATATGTGCGTGCGTGTGTTATGTATGGCTATAATTGCAAAAATACATGCATATGCACTCACATGATCACACACAGGCGCACACGCACACACATGTATCTAATACATAATACACACACGAATGCATATGCAAGCAAACTCCTGCATCCGCACACTCATACACACGAATACATACGCACGCTGCACATATTTATGCATGTTTTTGTGTCTCTTCAATACTTCAAGATGTGCGCATATAATTACTGACGTAAACACACACAAACACACACACACGCAGGCACACACTCACATATATATATATATGAATCTATATAAACCTATTTACATTGGCACACTCACCTACACCCATACAAATATATATGCGGATGTGTGTGCTTGCGTGTGTGCATGTTTGTGCGCACGTGTTCGTGTGTGTGCATGTGTGTATGTGTGTGTGAGTGTGTGTTCGTACATCTACGTACATCTTTTGATACGTATGTATATAAGCATACTTAAGTCCATAATAGGGTGTTTATGTGACAGAAACACACACATACACACCCGCACGGTCACTGCATATACACATACACACATACACATACAAACACGGTCATCCCGCAGATACATATATACCTGCATGCATACATACTTATATACATACATGCATACACACAAACATACATGTACATGTATACATACACACACACACACACACACACACACACACACACACACATATATATATATATATATATAT
>NC_068984.1:112882072-112883307 GCF_001194135.2 Octopus bimaculoides | reverse complement strand
ACACACACACACACACACACACACACATATATATATATATATATATATATATATATATACGCTTATATATATATATACATATTCGCACACGCATACAGGCTCTCACACACACACACAAACATACACATATGCACATAGCTATGTGTGTGTGTGTGTATTTATATATTTATATGTATATGTATATACATTTATATTCATAAAGTTATACACAGGCCTGTACAAGTGCGTTAGTGTGTGCATGCTCGCGTGTGTGTGTAAGTGCACGCGGTTGTGCGAGCGTGCGTGAGTGAGTGCGTTTCTGTCTGTCTCTTTGCGTAAAACCGATAAGACGCCAGGTGTTGATAAGAATACGTATGACATCTGGCGTGCTGTGAGACTGCTATTTCGCACCAATTCCATTTCACAAAGAACTCCAAGAACTCTACTGACTGCTCTTTTATTCAATATTACGCTATACGTCTCTTTTTTTTTTTTTTCACCAATCTGTTCTCCTTTCTTTCAGTTCATATTTCGCCATCTCTGTCTTCTTCATCTTCTTCATCCTCTCCTCTTTCTCTCTCTCTCCTTCTCTCTCTACTCTACTTCCTCTTCTTTCTTCCCTTTCCGCTTTCGATAGGAAATTAGTACGAATCCCTGAGAACTAACTAACTAACTAGTGGTTTTAGCTGGAAGATAAAACGTTGGAAACTAAGCAATGCGACAGCCACAATGATAACAAGATTAATGTTGTTATACATTACCGTTGCTGTCCAATGGTGCTATTGCTGCTGCTGCTGGTGTTGCTGTTGCTGTGGTTATTATTTTGTTTTTTTTTACGTAAATACTATTATTGCAATAATAATAATAATAATAATAATAATAATAATAATAGTAATAATAATAATAATAATAATAATAATAATCAAAATACAAAGACCTGGAAATAGAGGTAACTCGAATGTGGAATCTAAAAACAGAAACAATTCCTATCATAGTAGGTGCCTTAGGTATAAGAAAAAAATATTCAGGCAAATACATAACAAAAACACCAGGACTTACAAATATATATAACATACAGAAAATTGCACTACTGGGTACTGCACACATTCTACGCAAAACACTTTCAATACAGTAAACATAAGAGCACCACAGCAAAACGCAGCACATACCCAAGGCGCACAGAGCTGCGCTCGGTAGTGAAGTGAAAGCACGTTATAAAAATAAAACTACTGAACAATAATAATAATAATTTCTAT
>NC_068984.1:112875768-112880063 GCF_001194135.2 Octopus bimaculoides | reverse complement strand
TATTATTATTATTATTATTATTATTATTGTTGTTGTTGTTGTTGTTGTTGTTGTTGTTGTTGTTGTTGTTGTTTTTGTTGCTGCTGTTGTTATTGTTGTTATTATTATTATTATTATTATTATTATTATTATTATTATTATTATTATTAAGGCGGCGACCTGGCAGAATCGTTAGCACGCTGAGTGAAATGCTAAGCGGTATTTCGTCTGTTTCTACTACTACTACTTCTACTACTACTACAGCCACCACCACAGCCACCACCATCACCACCACCACCACCGTCATCATCCTTATCAATATCCTCACCCTCATCACGTCGGAAAAGTTGCTTAGTGTCATTTCTTCTAGGTCTTTACATTCCGAGTTCAAGTCCTGCCGATGACAAAGTACTACTCATGTACTGGAGTCGGTGTAATAGACCAATCCCTTATCCATTAAGGAACTGCTGGCCTTGTGCCAAAATTTGAATTAAATAGTTGTGGATTGGAATAGTATTTTTGACGCACGATGGGATTATGTAGGATTAAGCAATAAAAGTGGGTGCAACAACATCGGACACATGCTCGTACGTTTCGGATTTTCTGAATGTGCAAATATGGACATGGAGCAACGGTGATTGGTTCTCCAAATCGCACTTGGATAGAGTATTCGTTAAATTTGCCAACAGTGGTAGCTTAGGTTATTCAAAGTTTAAACAAGTCGGCTACACACATGACAAATTTGTAATCTGTGCAGTTTCCTTAGATAAAACTCATAGACAGGGATCCGGCGACTAGATTTTGGACGCGTCTTTGCCGAACGAAATGTTTGCTAAAAGTTTATAGAGACCAGATCATCGAGATAGCTAAGCGGCATTTGATAGGGGTAAGATGTGGTAAGAAGTCCTGAAAAGAGCAATTAAGTATGAGTCAATAAAGTTTACTAAAGAGCAAGTGAGAAAGAAACAAATTGGAAAAAAGCTAATTTGTAAACTAGATGAGGGAATTATAAATGGCGTCGTAACGAACGTGCTAGGAACAAGAATAGCCCTCGACTATTTCTTCAATGTGAAACACGAAGGCTAAGTTGTCAGAGCTAGAATTCGTGCACTAAAACAAGAACGAACGAAATGGACACATTTATTCGAGCTATGACTTGGAAACAAATCTACAATTCAGTTTTTAACAGATCAGATGGCCTGTAGCATTCCAGCAGCGCTTTGCTAAACTGCTAAACTGTTCCGAGTAGGTGATAAGTCACAAAGCATTATGAATTTCAATGTCAACCTCGTCGGCTAGCTGCGACTTTCAGCAAAGGAGGAAAGGCATCGCAAAAGGGCAATAACATCGACTTAGATACAGGAAGTACTCAGTAATGCAAGGGACAAATCACCCGGTTTGGATTTCTGCTCCTTGAGTTTAATTGTTATATGCCAGATATATTTGACAATCTCTTGACAAACATTTGTCGTAAATAGAAGCAGAACGGAAGAATTCCTAGTTCTGTTAGTTAGGATGTTTTAACGTCCGTGAGAAAGGTCACCAACAAAGGGGATATTTAAAATGATTGAGGAACGACACATTCCTCTTCGGTTGAAAACTCAGCGACATTTTATGGTTCACTTGGAAAGGAAAGTGAGGGTGATGCTCTCTACCAGTGAAATTGTGATAAGGTGGGTGACTGTCAAAAATGGTGAAGGTGAACCGACCTGCTCTAAGCATACTAATAAGGCGACATGAGCCAACTTCCCTTATGTATATAGATAAATCCAAGAAAGTTAGGGGTTGTGAATCCAACCCAAATTGACATAGTACAGTGTCTGCACGTTGATGAGTACCACATATTCCCCTCCGTTTCTTATTGCTGTACACACACACACACACACACACACACACACACGAGTACCCGCTTTTGGTGATACGATCTGAATTTTATGTTTGGTTTCTTTAGTTTCTTGTCTGATTATGAATATCCTTCAACATCCAATGCATCACATTGCAATTTCAATTTATTAACAGGTCAGTTGGTGGTTTGCTGTTTCCATATTATATCTTGGGAGAAGATCGCTCTTTCAAATTAACTCATTCTGTTGTATATCATTATGGCATATTGTATAACTGCACTCTCCTTCGCCATTGTTGTACAACTGGCTTCATTGTTAAATCTAACAGTGACGACCATCCAGCATTTATTCAAATGTAAACCGAAATATTTCTGAATTCCACAATCCAGCGTAACGTCGGCACCATAAATATTTACAGCAGTCATGGACAAACTAAAACCCAATCAGGACTTTCTGAATGACACGCCAACGAAATAATTGCTTTAAAGTTATTTATCAGTGTAGCCCACCTGGCGATGATTTGTCTCGAAATTTGCTGTCCGTGCCTGGCTTAATTTCAGGAAAAACTGTCCAAGAGAGACCTTGAAGGGACATATAACTTAATATCGTCTGTGCATACCAGACTACATATCTTGATCTCACACAACTGGTAGCCATGGGTAAAATAATCTTGTTTTGATTCGTTGAGCCAGGGCTGAGTTTGACTGAAGAGTTACAATCAAGTCGAAACATCAGTGTCTCAAAGCCTCCTCACCTAAATGAATCTAGTTTGTTGTGAATACATATTGTTCTAAAGTAAAAGTTATTCTCTATAGACATGATAAAATGCCTATTACCAAATTCCCGTTCGAATCGGTCATAACATTAAAAATGATTAGCCATTCTTATTTTATTCTGTTTACTGGTTTCAGTCATATGACAGCGACCATGTAGGAGCACCGCCTTTAGTCGAACAAATTAACCCCAGGACTTATTATTTGTAAGCCTAGTACTTACTCTATCGATCTCTTTTGCCGAACCACTAAGTTATAGGGATGTAAACTCAACAACAAAAGAAGTTTGTCGTATATATTTATATCTATCTGTGTGTGTGTGTGTGTGTGTGTGTGTGTGTGTGTGTGTGTGTGTGTGTGTGTTTGTCACCCACCATCGCTTGAAATCGGTGTTAGTGCGTCTACGTCCTCGTAACTTAGCAGTTCGGCAAAAGTTGAAGATTAAATAAGTACCAGGCTTAAAATAAAAATAAGTACAGGAGTTGACTCATTCGAATAAAAATTCTTCAGGATGGTGCCCTATCATGGGCGCAGTCTGCTGACAACGGTCGATTGGATCGACTAAAAATTCTTCAAGGCAGCGCCCCAGCGTGGGTGCAGTCTATTGGCTGAAATAAGTAAAAGATAAAATACCTTTACCTGAAGAAACGCAACAAGGTCGAAATAACGAAATCTGTATTTCCTCTTATTTTTATGAATTGAGTGTAACATGAACACATTGTCTGAAAGGAGTTGTTCTCCATACACAAAATACACCAGCGATTACCATATTTATGTTTTAATCTCTCGGAACGTACTAAGAATAAATACGTACCACATTGCTTCGATTTTTACTGTTCTTTGAGCACGTGACGATTTATTATTAAATTATATCAAGATCATTATATAACTTTTTACTTAGTGTTAATATCAAGAGCCTATAGACTTGATACAATCGTGCTTATGATTAACCTATCACTTTTGTAGGTCACTCAGTCCTGTAGTCTTTAAGTAGACATATGATTTTTGCAAGTCTCAGCCAATCTGCTATTAAAAGCAAAACAGTAGACATTAAATTAATATTGTTTTACTTCATTGTGTTAAGTTTACGTGTAAGTGACGTAGATAATTCATCCAGATATTTCAGATATTCTTTTCTTTTCTACTCTAGGCACAAGGCCCAAAATTTGCTCTGTGTGTGTGTGTGTGGGGGGGGGGCTAGTCGATTATATCGACCCAGTAAGCAACTGGTACTTAATTTATCGACCTCGAAAGGATGAAAGGCAAAGTCGACCTCGGTGGAATTTGAACCCCTAACTTAAAGACAGATGAAATACCACTAAGCATTTCGCCCGACGTGCTAACGTTTCTTATTTCTTTATTGCCCACAAGAGGTTAAACACAGAGGGGACAAACAAGGACAGACAAAGGGATTAAGTCGATTAAATCGATCCTAGTGCGTAACTGGTACTTAATTTTATCGGCCCCGAAAGGATGAAAGGCAAAATCGACTTCGGCGAAATTTGAACTCAGAACGTAAAGACAAACAAAATACCTATTTCTTTACTGCCCACAAGGGGCTACACACAGAGGGGACAAACAAGGACAGACAAACGGATTAAGTCGATTATATCGACCCCAGTGCGTAACTGGTACTTAATTTTATCGGCCCCGAAAGGATGAAAGGCAAAATCGACTTCGGCGAAATTTGAACTCAGAA
>NC_068984.1:112874288-112875750 GCF_001194135.2 Octopus bimaculoides | reverse complement strand
ACCCCGAAAGGATGAAAGGCAAAGTCGACCTCGGCGGAATTTGAACTCAGAACGCAGTGGCAGACGAAATACCGCTAAGCATTTCGCCCGGTGTGCTAACGTTTCTGCCAGCTCGCCTCCTTCAAGTATTTCGGATATTGTCTATAAACGAGCAGCTTCCAGTAATATTTCGCTCTGATTGTTTCTAATATATCTTCCTCCCCCTCATCATCATCATCATCATCATAATCATCATCATCACCATCATCATCATTACCGTCGTCGTCATCATCGTCATGATAATGATCATCATCATCATCATTGCCCCATCACACATCTTTGCATTCATCATCACCATCATCATCCTCATCATCATCATCATCATCGCCATCATCATCATCATCATCATCTTCACCACCATCATCATCACCGTCATCATCGTCATCAACATCGTCGCCGTCGTCGTCATCATCATCATCATCATCACCACCATCATCAGCATCGTCTACGTCGTCATCGTCGTCGTCTTCGTCCTTATCACTGTTCTTGTTTTCATCGTCGTTGTCGGCATCATCATCGTCATTGTTGTCGTCGTCGTAGTCGTCGTCGTCGTCGTCGTCGTAATCATCGCTCATACCCAACCCTCATTGGTTTGAAGAATACGTAGAATACAGAGGGAATTCTATTCATTCGAATGTACTAACCTGGCTGCTTCAACATTTGACATCATGTTACGTGAAGTGATGTTGTCGTGGGTTCTGTGTGGATGGAAGAGTTCAACTGGTAAATTAAGATGCCAACGTTAATAATAATAATAATAATAATAATAATAATAATAATAATAATAATAATAATAATAATAATAATAATAATAATAATAATGAAATGTGAGAAAAATATTTGATAGAAGAAACGTTGTATTAAGCAAAGTTGAGATGCATAGATAAATAGATAGATAGATGATAGATAGATAGATACATATATATATATATATACATATATATATATATATAAAGCGGACGTTAAACGATGATGATGATGATGATGATGATATACATATATGTATATATAGACAGACACATAAATAGGTAGAGAGCTAGATAGATAGATAGATAGATAGATAGATAGATAGATAGATAGACAGACAGATGAATAAAGTGCGAGAGTGGTATATGTACTAGAAGATGGCTAACATGTTAAAAAGTTAGAGAAATTGATCAACAGTCAATAATTGGTTGAAAACTTGATAATTGATTGACTGAAAGAGAGAGAGAGAGAAAGACAAAGAGAGAGAGAGAGAGTGATGTAAGGAGGCAGAGAGTCGGGCAGATTCAAATGAGAGGAGGAGTGGCAATGAAGAGGGAGTTGGGAAGTGAGAGTAGGATGTATAGTTATCAGAGAGTAGCAGAAATACTGATTAGAAAGCTAGTGTAGAAAGAGAATGAGAGAGCGGAAAGCGGGAGTGGAGAAGGGATTAAGTAAA
>NC_068984.1:112873158-112874278 GCF_001194135.2 Octopus bimaculoides | reverse complement strand
AGAGAGAGAGAGAGAGAGAGAGGGGGGGAGAGAGAGAGAGAGAGAGAGAGAGAGAGAGAAAGAAAGAGAGAGGAGGAGGAAATAGAATGGTGACGTAGCTTAGTACGAGAAGCCAGTGGGACGTTAGAGAGGAACAGTAATTTAGCAGAGATATTATAAGAGACAAGAGAGTGGAGAGAGGACATAAAGGAAAAGAAAGAGCGGTGGTGTTGGAGGTGGTGGTGATTGTGGTGGTTGTGATAGCTTGGGTAGTGGAGTAGAAGACGATATAAAGGAAACAATACAAAACCATTGGAAAATCAGGGTGAAAGCACACATACACACGCACACACACACATACATATAGACACACTCATTTATGCGTATATATATATGTATACATGTGCATATATATGTATGTACATACATATGTGCATGTATACACACACATACATATATGAACACATACACACACAAATAATCCATACGTGTTTTAGCCCTTTAACATTGTGTATTAGGTTTCAGTTTATGTGTGTGTGTGTGTACATGTTTATATAGTGCACTGTTCCACGATGGCAAAATCAACAAAAAGTACGCCGTCTCTTGTGAGATAAATATTATTTAATAAACACAGTGTTTGCTTTTATGTGCTGCTATTAGTTTCATGTGCTGAGAAGATACCAACCAGTATTTTATAACACGTCCGGTGTCCCAGCACAACGTGGGTAGTGTCTGATGATTGTACTGGGACACCAGACACGTAATAAAATACAGTTTGGCATGTTCTCAGCACATGAAACTAATAATAACATATGAAAATATATACTTTATTTATTAAATAATGTATATGTATATGTGTGTATATGTATGTGCGTGCATGTATGTATGTATGTATGTATATATGTGTGTGTGTGTGTGCCTGTATATATATATATATATATATATATATAAATATCTTTCATCTTTTACTTGCATCAGTTATTAGATTGAAGCCATGCTGGGACATCGCCTTGAAATCTTAGTTGAATGAATCGACCTCAGTCCTTTTTTTAAGCCTGGTACCTATTTTGTTGGGTTTTTTGCCGAACTGCTAGTTTACGGGGACGGAAAGGAAACACGCCAACACCGTTTGCCATGCTGT
>NC_068984.1:112872573-112873004 GCF_001194135.2 Octopus bimaculoides | reverse complement strand
ATATATATACATACATATCCATGTATATATATATTCATATGCATACTTACATATTTATATACATATTCTTATATGAATATATGCATAGATGCAAAATATTTGAATATATTAATCTCTCTCTCTCTCTTTCTCTCTCTCTCTCTCTCTCTTTCTCTATCTTTCTCTCTCTCTCTCTCATTATCTCTCTCTACGCGACGCGTTTCTTTCTGTTTCCGTCTCCCAAATCCACTTAAAAAAAGGTTTTGGTCGCCCCGAGGAATAAACCTGGTATCATGTGGTTGGGACGCAAACGTCTTTACCATACAGGCACGTCGGCACATTTGGACACACACATACACATTCATACACACACGCACGCACATACACTGACACACACGCATAGTATATACATACCACCAGCACCACCACCACCAGCACCACCACCACCACCA
>NC_068984.1:112870344-112871731 GCF_001194135.2 Octopus bimaculoides | reverse complement strand
ATATATATATATATATACATGCGCATATATATTTGTGCGAATGTCTGTGTGTATATATTTATTGCTCTTATGGTATTTGTAATTTCTTATTTTTCCACTCGTTGTGGCTGTCGTTCTTGGTCGGGGTAGTGTTGCTTGGGCTGGTGGTCAGCGTGGTGGTGGTAGCAGTGATGATGGTGGTTGCGGTGGTGGTGGTAGTATTGGGAGCAATAATGCCAATTGTGATAATCATTTTAATGATGCTGCTGCTGCTGCTGCTGATGATGATGATGATGAGGATGAAGATGATGGTGATATTGAACAACGTATTCTTGGAACTAATGAGGAACCCAGTGGTCATCATCCTCGCCTATCTACGTATCTATCATAATATCTACATATTACCCTTTCTATTTATCATCTATTTATCCATCCATTCATCCATATATCACTCTCTCACAATTTATCTACATCTATCTATCTATCTATCTATCTATCTATCTATCTATCTATCTATCTATCTATCTCTCTATCTGTCTGTCTGTCTGTCTGTCTGTCTGTCTCTATATCTATCCATCCATCTATCCATCTATCTCTTTCTCAATTTCCATCTTCCTATTAATTTTTATGTATGTATGTATGTATGTATGTATGTGTGTGTGTATGTATGTAACTATTCAACTTCACATATCTGTCTGCATCTGTTTATTTTTCTAATTATCTGTCTATGCGGCAGGTCAACCTTCTTGAAATAGCACCTAAATCTCCCTCAAAACACACCCTGCCTTCTTAAATAGGATAAAATCCACTGGAAATACTATATTTCAAGGAAAGACTTGGTATGGCCGCAACTGGATCGATTGTGTCTCAAATTGAATGATCGTGTGATAGACCATGCAAATTCTTTTATTGTATAGTCTGAGTTGTTTACTACGTTAGAGTGTTTTTTACCCGTCGTATAAAATTCAGCGATCACTGTTCCGTTTTTCTTTTTCTCATGTCATAACCGCTGCACAACCTGTCTTTGTTACTTTAAAATGTCTGTGCTATTTAATACTAATTAAGCTATTAAAGATTTCGATAGAATGCTTCATCCTATTCGTTACAGATGATGATGATGATGATGATGATGATGATGATGATGATGATGATGATGGCGATGGTGTTGTGGTTATTGCTTCTTGTGGATTGATGTCAACAATGCTTCTACAAGAAGATGGCGTAGTTGGATTTGTTGCAACTCGTTGTTGTTGCTGTTGTTTTTGCTTTTGTTGTTGTTGTTGTTGCTGCTGCTCAAGATGATGATAATGGGTGTGATGCATTCACTATGGGCAATCATTACTTCTTCTTCTTCTTCTTCTTCTTCTTCTTCTTCTTCTTCTTCTTCTTCTTCTTCTTCTTCTTCTTC
>NC_068984.1:112867408-112869369 GCF_001194135.2 Octopus bimaculoides | reverse complement strand
ATACATACATATATATATATATATATATGTAAACCTGCCTATTCGTCTGTCTGTTTCTATAGACTAATATAGATACATCGAATACCATACAACATAAATTATTGAATTCATTAAAACTACTTATGTACTTAGATATACAGACATACAAACATACTTACATACATATATACATATATGTGTGTGTGTATGTATATATTTATAAATACATATATATGTATGTGTGTCTGTATAGACATAAATATAACACAAATATGTATGTATGCATTTTATACACATATATACATACATATATACATACATGCATACATACATACATGCATCTAGGCATTGCATAAATGCGTACAGGCATACTAACGTAGCATAATTTTGACTGATATTTGTTTGATACTTATTCAAAATGATATTGTCAAATTACCTCAGTCTTTCAGTTGTCGAGCTCTCTAAATTGTATATACCTGTATTTCTGTGCGTGTGTTTGTGTGCCTGTATGCGTGTATGCGTATGTGTGTGTGTGTGTGACAAGTATGTGTGTCTGTGTGTGAGAAGTGTTTGTGCGTGAATACATTTGGCTGTGTGTGTGTAAATGTAAATGTGTCTTTGAGCATATATGTTTGTATGTGAATATATGTTGTTTTTTTTTTATCATGTCTCTCTTTTCACTTACTGGAAAGTTAACTATGCACAGTTGAATGTCTGAGTACTCTCAGCGTAAAAAAATACTTTAGGTGTATACATTGAAGTAAGTGTTCCGTGTGACAGAGAAAACATATGTAAGTACAGATGAGAAATGAGATATATGCCAGATAAAAAAAATCTAAATAACAGAACATTTTGTTGCTAAGCAAGAGATATATGGTTCGATTCAACGCTGCGGTTTTCTTCTTCTTTGTTTTCATCTTAAATAGGTGTTGGCAAATGTAAGATGTCGAATATTGTTTACGGCGCGCTGGTAAAATCGTTAGCATGTCGGGCAGAATGCTGAACGGCATTCGTCTATCTTAACGTTTTGAATTCATTATTATTATTATTATTATTATTATTATTATTATTATTATTATTATTATTATTATTATTATTATTATTATTATTATTATCATTATTGAAAGAGGGAGCACTGCATGCCATCAAAATGATACAGTGGTAAGATATACGAAGCTCAGTATATCCACCATGACCACCCGTCTGATAAGCGTACACCAGGCACAGGCATCACAACCATATGTGCGTCATATGGTGATCTCATATGAAGATAAACAGCGCATGACATTGCAGGTAGGACCCAGTTAGAACTTTCTTCATTATGAGTAGCCCATCCAGCTCAAAAGATCCCTGAATAAGGGTTGTTTAAGGATATTGAATGAAACAGCCATGTTTCCAAAGGTGAATTATCCAAACCGCAAAGAATTCCTCTCAACACATGACTATGGTGCTCCCCGACTACTTCTGCTCGTGATCAGAGATGCACATATCGTCAGCCACCTAGGGACATGCTCAACTGGCTAAGGTCAAACAACTGACAAGCAAATGTGTAGTATTGAGCAGAATATTAGCTGTAGCCCATCTTTTATACCAAGACATATTATTATATGAAACCTCACAGCTTATTTCGCTGGATATGATGGAAAATGTCAGTCTTCCACAGCCAGCAGACTAAGGTGACACTTGTTAACTGGTCATGCTGCAAGAACCTAGCGAAAAATTCTTGCAGTTCCAAGCAATGCTGATTTTTGTAAATGTTCTATATTTACTTTTGTACCAATCTTTTTGAGCCATGTTGGTAGTTGAGTGCTGATACTGCCAAGTGCGCCAATTACTGTTGCTACCTTGTCTACTCTCCTCATCGTCCACAATCTTCGTATTTCCTACTTCAAATCGTCATAGTTGTTCATTTTTCTTCTTTCTCTTTGATGGTGTTGTTATTATTATTGTTGTTGTTATTATTATTATTATTATTATTATTA
>NC_068984.1:112867138-112867398 GCF_001194135.2 Octopus bimaculoides | reverse complement strand
GTGATCAGAGATGCACATATCGTCAGCCACCTAGGGACATGCTCAACTGGCTAAGGTCAAACAACTGACAAGCAAATGTGTAGTATTGAGCAGAATATTAGCTGTAGCCCATCTTTTATACCAAGACATATTATTATATGAAACCTCACAGCTTATTTCGCTGGATATGATGGAAAATGTCAGTCTTCCACAGCCAGCAGACTAAGGTGACACTTGTTAACTGGTCATGCTGCAAGAACCTAGCGAAAAATTCTTGCAGT
>NC_068984.1:112863166-112866199 GCF_001194135.2 Octopus bimaculoides | reverse complement strand
ATTCCTTCTTAGCCAGGACTGGGCAGCCAGAGATAATATGATTTATTGTTTCTTGTCGATCTCCACATATTCTACAGTTACTTGTTATATTTCTTTTCATTATGTGTTTTTGGTCATTTCTGGTGGGGAGGCTCTGGTCTTGTGCAGCAATTAAAAATCCTTCAGTCTCTGCTTTGAGTCCTGAGCTTCTCAGCCATTGCTGGGATTTTTCTCTGTCTATTTCTTTCGCATTTAGTTTAGCCCAGTATTTACCATGTAGGGGCTTTTCTTGCCATCGTCTTATCATGGTCCGTTGCTGTTCTAGTTTTAGTTTGGATTATTATTATTATTATTATTATTATTATTATTATTATTGAAGGTGTCGCACAATGTCCGATACTGGGTTTTTGTAGATTGAAGATATTGTGTATTCTGGAGGGAAGGGAGAAGTACTGCTTGTCAAGTCACAACAAGGATCTCAGACAGAAAGTACTTTACGCTGTATGCGTGCAGTTCCAAGTAAAGCCGATTTTTGTAATGTACCAAGATTTTAGAGTATATCAAAAGTGTTCAGATGATATTTCAGTTTGGTTGTTATTGAACCCACTGCTCCGATGACAATAGGGACAACTTTTATGTTTGACTCCCGCAGCTGCCACATCTTAGCGATCTCAATTCTCAGGTCTCTATATCTGTCGATCTTTTTTTCTTTCTTTCATGATAATATATTGATCTCCTGGCATTGACACGTCATCGCATCCCAGAATATTAAAAGGCCAAATTGTCCTTAGGGAGATTTGATCAATCCTTGATATTAAAGATTTAGATTATTGCCAACAAGGCTTATTTATTTTTACAGCGAATACATATATATATAGGCATATATTTCTTTTAGACAATTCACAATGTGGGGTAGGTTGTGTGTATAGACAATGACCACACTAAAATTTACTCGTCCTGTATCATTATATTCATCAATATACACACAATAAATTAATGAATAGATGTTCAGTAAACTAAAGGGTTAGGAACCTTCTGTTTATAACTTGCTTGATGATGCAATGAAGGTAGAGCAAGGAAACTAATCACTGTATATATAACTAATGTCTTACTGGACACTACAGTTAACAGTTTGGGCATTTTGTCGACTACGACGTAAGCACGTTACCTATGATTACATTTGACCGCTCAGCGGCTATTTTGTTAGGTTGAATTTGATAACTTTTTATAGTTGTTAACCATCCTTTAAGACCCTTCGGCCAAACTTTTTGACAGGGAAGCTTGTTTACCTCTTTTGAAGATTACTGCCCCAGCCATAATACGTCAGCTAGTGCTGATTGGTAGAACCATACTTGCGTAGGCGTCATACATTTTATGGCGATATTTTTCCTTTCATGGAAATATATTTGTTCGTGTTTCTAGTCTGGGAAAAACCGAGGGCTATAGTTCAAATCTCAGCCGGGGTCTAGCTTCAAAGTTTGTTCTGAAAACTCAGAACGTGAAGGGCTAGAAGAAATACCTCTAAGTATTTTGTTCGACGCGCTAACGATTCAGTCAATTCACTACCTCAGTAAGAACAACAACAACAACATCAGCAGCAGAAACAACGACAGCAACAGTAATGATGATATTTTCTTTCGTAACTATTAAGAAAAAAATGGGTGAAACAGGACGATTGAGTGTGAGATTACGTTAAAGAATATGAAAAAGTAAAATGACCAAAACTAGAAAATACGAAATTCAAACAAGGAATACTTCCTCAAGCGCTACTCTTGAAAACCACACAAACACTATAGTCAACACGGTCACCAGGATAGTTGGGGCAAGTGTCCTCTCCCCATTTATCCTCCTCCATTCTAAAAGCGCATGCTCAGAACAAGTGCGTTTACTCGGACCATGCACGTCACTCTTATCTACCTTATCTAAATTGCTGGGAAGGCAGCATCTTCTTCTCCACTCTCAATAATAATAATAATAATAATAATAATAATAATAATAATAATAATAATAATAATAATGATAATAATAATAGTAATAATGATGATGATAATAAAGTTCACAGAAAACAACCATACTCTGGGATATGCCAATAGAGAAATTAAGGCCAATATGCCAGATATAGTTGTCAGAGATCATGAAGAAAAAACATGCTTTCTAACTGATGTATCAATGCCAGCAGATGACAACGTTTCTCTAAAAGAAATGGAGAAACTTTCAAAATGCAAAGACCTGGAGATAAAGGTAACTCGAATGTGAAATCTAAAAAGAGAAACGATTCCTATCATAGTGGGTACATTAGGTATGATAAAAAAATATTCAGACAAATACATAACAAAAACACCAAGATTTCACAAATATATATAACATACAGAAAATTGCACTACTGGGCACTGCACACACCCTACGCAAAAGACTTTCAATACAGTAACCATAAGAGCATCACAGCAAACCACAGCACATACCCAAGGCACACATAGCTGCGCTCGGTAGTGAAGTGAAAGCACGTTATAAAAATAAAACTACTGAACAATAATAATAATGGCACTACCACAATTTAGAAACTACTTTCGCTTTAATAGAACAAAAATCAAGCAATTTACTACTACTACTACTACTACTGCTACTACTACTACTACTACTACTGCTACTACTACTACTACTACTACCACCACCACCACCACCACCACCACCACCACCACTACTACTACTACTACTACTACTACTACTACTACTAATACTGCTACTAGTAGTAGTTGTAGTAGCAGTAGTTGCAGCAGCAACAGCAGTAGTAGTAGTACAAAATTATTTAATTTACTAGACACTCCTTAATATCCATAAAGCTATTGTGCAATTACAGGCACATGTATCACACAATTACACACGTCGACTCAGACTTGTATCTAAATACGCATGCGTGTGCATTACTGCATGGTTGTGTTCACATCATTGGTAGTACACATACGTAGACACATGTATGTATGTGCGTATATATGCATGAATATATGCATGTGCGTATGTATGTATGTATGTATGTATGTATATATATATATATGT
>NC_068984.1:112861431-112862142 GCF_001194135.2 Octopus bimaculoides | reverse complement strand
GAGAGAGAGAGAGAGAGAGAGAGAGAGAGAGAGAGAGAGAGAGAGAGAGAGAGGATGGTGGAGAGGATGAGAGAAATTCACTCGAAGAAAGAAAGAGAGTAAATGGTAAGGAATCATAAGAGCTGTGGTGTACTCAGACAAATAAACGAATAAATAAATTCATGAAATTCCATTGGTGAAAAATACCAAAGTTTCATTTGATTTAATTGAAAAAACAATAATAACAATAACAACAACAACGAAAGAAACGTGATAAATAAAAGTCAGAAAGGAAAAAAAATCAAAGTTAATTGGACGACAACGAGGTATTGCTTTTTTTCTTTATCTTTTTGTATTTTGTTGTAGGAATGGCGCTTTGTAAGGTGTTGCGTTTGATTGTTTGGAGGTTTGGGACATCCAATTATAGTTGAAGAAATGAAATTAGTTTTCCGGATAAGAAAATTTGCCAGACACCTAAGTAATATTACATATTCAACTGAATAAACATGTATGTATGTATGTATGTATGTATGTATGTATGTATGTATGTATGTATGTATGTATGTATGTGTGTATGTCAGCATGTATGTATGTTTGTATATATACGTATGTGTTTATGTGTTGTGTATATGAATGATCATACATCGATATGCTCATAATGACACATGTGCATATATGTATATATAGCATTTAATATTTCTATATCTATCTATCTATCTATCTATCTATCTA
>NC_068984.1:112849500-112856237 GCF_001194135.2 Octopus bimaculoides | reverse complement strand
ATATATATATATATATAAATGAAAAATAAAAACAGAGAAGTCAAACAGTAATAGCCAACGGGACTGCCTCCAATGACATACAAATAGTGAGTGGTGTTCCGCAAAGCACTATTTTGGGATCACTACTGTTCATAATGGCCCTCTCAGATATGCCCTCTCAGATATGCCCTCAGCCACACAGAGATCCAAGATCACAAGTTATGCAGATGATGCAAATGTCTAACAGGTCATACAGAACCTTGAAGGCGCTATGCATCTACAACGTGAATTAGATGAAACATACAAGTGGGTTCAGAAGTATAGCATGCAGTTTAATGCTGAAAGTTTTCAAGTCCTATGCTATCAGCATGCAAAACTAAACACAATACCAATTAAATACACTGGATCTAGAGGGATTACAATCTCAGAGACACAGTCATTGTGTGACCTGATCATTTACATGATCTATCCTTTCATTTCATGTGCATGTTGCTAAGGCGGCTACCCGGATGAATTTTTTAAACTATTAAAACGAGTGATCAGTAAACCATGATCGTTCTCTGGAAGATATTTGTCCTAAGCCGCTTTTACTATGGACCAGCTATGGTCACCAACCATTGCAAAACTTCAGGCAATCCAACCAAGCTACATGAAGATAGTCTCTACGCAGCATCTAAGCTACTGGGAAGAGCTAAAGAGATTGAGACTCTATTCTCTGGAACGTAGGCGAGAAATATATGCCGTAATATACATCTGGAAGATCCTGGAAGGTCTTGTCCCAAACCTCGGCATTGAGAGTTACACTAACGCTAGAACAGGGTGCCAATGAATAGTGGCAAAGACTCCAACTTTGCCATCAAAATAGAGGACAAGATATTGCAACAGCTTGGGCTTTCAAGGCCCACAGCTCTTCAACTTCCTCTTAAAGAACCTGAGAGACCTACCTGGGTGGATGTAGATGTCGTCAAAACAAAACTAGATCTCTCACTGTCCCAGATGAACCTGCTTCACAGCAGGAAATGCAAATGAGGACAGCGGCGCCAAACACGCTCATGCACCAAATGTCAAGTTCTTAAGAGAATTAGTTAAGTGAAAATTATGTAGCAACACCAAATGGCGGTGCCCCAGCATGGCTACAGCTTGTGTGTTGAAACTACTTCAATTCATTCAATTCAGTTCTTTCAATTCATATATATATATATATATATATATATATACACATACATACATACATACATACATACATACATACATACATACATACATACATATATGTGTGTGTGTCTATAAATGTATTTATATATATATATATGCATATCTACATGCGTACGTACAATCATATATGCATATTTATAAATATACACATGCATGAGTACTAGAATGAACATACGTGTGTTCAGAAGGTTCCTCGTAATAACAACTTATAATGGTATATTAAAGACTTACTCACCCCGGTCTCCACAATGATACTTAGTTTTAATAGTAATTTACATTTACGTTTCACATTTAGGTTGTATTTACTACAAGGCCGGTATAGCTTACTAATGGATATATTTATTGCGTGTTTCGTATATCGGGAGGTGAATTAAATATTTTGTACTTCTACTTTATCTCCTCCGACGTCTTTCACATGACTACAACAGGTACACATAAAGCTCAATATACCACCTTGAAGTTCGTTATATCTTATATGTATCTCTGTCAGGTGTCAGAAATATATGCAGATTATCCCATATTAAAAACTGGTTCTACAATGGATATTCATTATGAGGCAATAGTAACAATAGACAAATATTTTTGTTACGCTAATCTTTATTTCTCATTTATAAGAAAATAGATTCCCAAGTCCCAAAAGAATTTATAGCCATGGCAATAATACTGGTTTCAAATTTTGGCACAAGGTCAGAAATTACGGGGCAATGGGTAATTGTTAATTACATCGACCCCACTCCGCCAGTACTCAAATGGTACTTATTTTATCGACCTCGAAAGGATGAATGGCAAAGTCAACTTCGACAGAATTTAAACTCAGGCGGTAAAGACGGACGAAATGCCATTAAGCATTTTGCCCGGCCTGCTAACGATTCTGACAACTCGCCGCCTTAGTTATTGCAATAATATTGGTTTCAATCTTTGACACAAGATCGGCAATTTCGGAGCAAGAGTTAAGTCGATTACATCGACCCCAGATGCAGTGCTATTGCTAGTCAATTGGAGACGTCTACGCCAACTAACAAACACTCCTTATTACTTTTATCATCATCTGAAAATAAAAAAAAAAGCAATAAGCTTTTGCGTAGTGAATTTCCCAGAAAGCTCTTGATCCGTTCAAAGATGCACTCAGGCTTTTGCTAAACAGTATTCCCTTATATTGTCAAGTATATTTGCCACTTAAATGCGGCTAACCACTAAGGGTGAATGCTACTGTAGCTTGTAGCCCCAGGAGAACATCTCCTCCAGCTGGCTACCGACACACTTTCTGTGCCCTATCAGTATTTGCAAAGGGAAGTCATCTTTCCCATCGTTGATCTGACGCGATACACATGACCAGAGTTTCTAGGTATTTACCCTTTGTCAGCGCACGACAATCACCGATCTTCGATGCGAAGGGGTCCCAATGCAAATACATATATCATTTTTTCCAGTGACGAAAATTCAAGCTACAGTAGCATTCACCCTTAGTGGTTAGCCGCATTTAAGTGGCAAATATACTTCACGTTGTCGTGCAGCTACTGTTTATACCTCGTTCAGAGATTTATTATTGATTCCCTTATATTATTAGTATAGATCTGTAAACAGTAAATGATTGCTATAGTTTTATTCCAATTTTAATTCCAATCTGTGTAGTTTATAATTCACGCAGTCAGCCATTTTTCCTCAAACTAGTCTTACTGTTTCATTTAAAATCAGTAGTCAAATACTTCAAGTATTTTTCATTCGTCTCTCTAGATTTTAACTACTTTTTTTTATCTCGCTCTTTGAAGTTTATAATTACAGTTTCGTATATAAATTAAAGGCTTATAATTTTGGCGCAAGGCCTGCAAATTGGTGGAAGAAAATATCGTTACCATTGACAACAGTACTTGACTGTTATTGTATGTTATCGTGCCTGGAGATATGAAAGAGGCGAAGTTATCCTCGACAGGATTTAATCTCAGAACGTAAAGATCCGGAAGAAATACAGCAAACATTTTTCCGAAGCTCTAACAGCTCTGCTAAAAACCATTGACACTGACTTTTCTCAAAGGAAGGAAGCTGTTCTATCACCGCTATCTATCACTTTAATTAATATCAATCAAACAATAATTCAGTTCTATATTTAAGAGATGAGGAATTATGTACATTATTTACATTTGGCGGATATTTGTCCTTATCTTGTTAACACAACGTTTCGGCTGATATACCCTCCAGCTTTCATCAGGTTCTCATTCATAAGGTATTTTTCGATGTTATTATTATTATTATTATTATTATTATTCAGGTCACTGCCTGGAGTCGAACTCGGAATCTTGGGGTTAGTAGCTCGGGCTCTTAACCACTACGCCATATGCCCGTTCGATTCCAGTCAATGACCTGAATAGTAATAATAATAGTAATAATAATAATAATAATAACATCGAAAAATACCTTAAGAATGAGAACCCAGGTTTGAAGTATCCCCGAGACGCTTAATGAAGGCTGGAAGGTATATCAGCCGAAACGTTGTGTTAACAACTTACAAGATGGGAACAAATATCAGTCAAATGTAAATAATGTAAGACAATAATTTATTATGGAATTCTCCCATAAGTTTCAATATGTTTACATTCATAAATGAGTTGCTTATGATATTGAACATTCGTGTGTGATATCGCTCTACCCATAGCAATGATACGTTCCTCTAGCGTCTGATAACTCCACTTTGTACCAATCCTTAAGCTGCTGTTTCTTCAACTAGCTTTTCCACCGTAATCTACATTGTTCTGGCGATCTCATTTAATTAACCTCATAAAGCCAAACGTCACTTTATATTCTTCTGTATCCTTTAATTTCCACTTTGTTGCCATTGTTAAAATCATTAGCCTCCATTAGAGTCTAATGATTTTAACATGGGTATTTAATGTCCTTCAGATAATGAACTTACACGTTACATATTTTAAAGAACAACTGAAGCACACTCTTTCTCTCATCAATGACTCATAAGTAAAGTGCTACATAGGCACTTGACCCGATAGAAATAACAGTTAATTCGTCCTCAAATCACATCCCAGTCCTCATAAAAAAACCCACTTTAAATAAAAGATAGGGTGTCCATGACTGGAATCCTTTTCATTACAGTCTGCTTGTTCGAGAATGCCATGGAACTAAAAGACAGCAATAGCAAAAGCATCTGCAATTACAACTTTTAATAGAAAGACATTTATATCTTAACATTGACAAACACATTATTCCAATGAACATCCTTGGAAGTTTCCACTTCTCTGTCAGTATGGATATAGAGTGGGGTGGATGTTGTTTTTCCACGATCACATGGTCCCTGGTTCAATCTGTCTTCAGTCTACTTTAGCCATGAACTTACCCATATTTCATGTGTGAAACTGGATAGGCGGAAACTGTGCAGAAGCCTCTACCTTGTTTAGCACTATCACCTGGGCCTAGGGTGGCATTAGCTGATACCATTCTGTTTCAAGCATTTGAACAAGGTCTCTATAGGATTATCTATAGGCTAAGGTTTATTCTTTTACGTACCCTCTCCTGTCCAGCTTTTCCTACGATTAGCTTATGGACACTGCCTTCCCTCGTCTGAAAAAGCCACCGATGGCAAACGTGTGACACGGTCGACATTCGTGTCACGCCGTTGCTCCTTATCTGTCATGCCTGTTAGTAACAACACATTTCTCAGAGCTGTTTTATTATTTAGTTTATTGTATTTGAAAAGGGGAATCTTTCCCGAAAGGTCATATGATCCTTAAGCAACGTATGTAAGATAATACAATCCGTGTTTTCAGTTTCCATTTATTATCACCTTACATATATTGCCAAGCTTTTAATTTTCAAACATGTAAATAATTTACTAATATACATGCATACATTTAAGTGACACACCAATAACAAAATTAGAAGTAAAACAAAATTAGAGAAATCTTTGGACTTAAAAAGTTCATCACTGGATTAAACCATAACGGATATTTAGATATAAAACTAAATGTGAACCCCAACTAAGGCTTTTTGTATTACATTTCACTCTAATGTAAAGAAATATTGCAGTTACGAATAGGTTTTAATAACTCTACAACAATCAAACGTATTCATATCAAAAGACCTACTTTCATATATGAAAACATATCTGCTATAAAAACTAGTTTCAAATTTTAGCGCAAGGCCCAAGCTCGGGGGAAGAGGCTAGTCGATTACATTGACCCCATTGCTCATCTGGTATTTATTTTATCATCCCCGAAATGATGACTGGCAAAGTCGATCCCAGTGGCATTTGAAATCAGAACGTAAATCTGGACAAAATACTCCTAAGTATGTTACCCGGTGCAGTAATGAGTCTCTCACCTCGACATAATTACTGCCATTGTAATCTACATCGTTTTCTCCTTATACATGTTTCAGTCATTAGATTGCGGCCATGCTGGTGCGCCACCTTGAAGAATTTTAAATCGAATAAATTGACATCAGTACTTATTTTTAAAGCCTGGTACTCATTCTATCAATCTCGTTTGCCAAACCACTAAGGTACGGGATGTAAACACACAAACACCGGTTGCCAAGCGGTGGTGGCGGACAAACGCAGACACGCGCGCCTGCGCACGCATGCACGCACACACTCACACATGTATATACGAAGTGATTCTTCCAGTTTCCATCTACCAAATCCACTCACAAAGCTTTGGTCGGCCAGAGGCTATAGTAGAAGGAACTTTCCGAAGGCACCACGCAGTGGGATTGAACTCGGGACCATGTAGTTGGGAAGCAAAAAACATTTAGTTTGAACACAAGAATGATTGAGTAGTACCTAGGTTATTTCAATAACACCGTTTTTTGAGGTTCAATTCCACAATATAGCATTGCATGAGTAAAAGACAAAACACATTAATTAAGTAAAACTAGATATATAATTATATTCATGCAAAGAAAATTGAAAAAACATAGTGATCTCTTTTTTCGTTTTACTTGTTTGAATCAATCGACTGCAGCCACGCCGTGGCACCGTCTGGAGAATTTTAGTTGAACGACTAGGCCTCTGCAGTTTTATATTCTTAAACCTGGTACTTATATCGATCTCTATTGCCGAAACGCAAATTTACAAGGACGTAGACACGCTAAACCAGTTGTCAAACGGTTGTGGAGACAAACACAGACACCAAGACACACATGCACACACATACTGCGCATGCATCCACATACGCACACATCTTTGTATGTGTGTGTGTGTGTGTGTGTGTATACATACATACATACATACATACATACATATATATATATGTACGACATTCTTCTTTCAGTTTCCATCTGACAAATCTAATCAGAACACCTTGGTTGGCCCGTGACTATAGTAGGAGACAATAGCTTTAGGTACTACGTAGTGGGTTAGAACCCGGAACCATGTAAATGGGAAGCAAACTTCTTACTACACACCCAAACTTGCGCCCTCTTTAATAAAGAAGACATTTACAAATTGTTGTTTAACTCTAGTCAGTCCTCACCGAGGTAACTTCTTCTCAAACATATACGAGTCGCGAACATCAAGCGTTATTTTCAGTTGCATCTAA
>NC_068984.1:112844028-112847297 GCF_001194135.2 Octopus bimaculoides | reverse complement strand
ATATATATGTGTGTGTGTGTGTGTGTGTGTGTGTGTGTGCAGAATCACAACCATTTCTTCATTTCGGTATTTTGACCAGATTTTAAATATATATATCATACCATCTTTTACTTTACTTCTCTTTCAAGAAATAGTAACATATTTACGCTGACAAGTAAAATATATTTCATCATGAAAAGGTTAAACGTAACCAAATGAATAAATAATGACAGTGTATGTCTATGAAGGTAAACAAGTACAATTTGTTGAAGAATTTGAGCTCAGAATATGAGACAAACTAGAATCTTACCCGTCATATGACAGTAAATTTAGCGGTATACTTTCGCCACCAGATGTAATCTCAGGAAATATGGCATGCATACTATAATTATAATTTAACGTCTATTAAATTTTTGGTGTTTGTGTAGAAAGTGATGAAACGTAGACTAATTTTCAAACGAAAAATATAATATAGAAGTAAATTAAACGAATTCTTCATTTGCAAATTTGCAATAAATATACTATTATTTTTCTAAATTTCATCAACATAATCACAATCTACTCCACCAATAACTTATCTTTGTAAAATTTCATAGAAAGCTGTGTATTTTTCAGAAAGTGATAAGCATTAAGGTGATGGGGGAGACCATACAAGAGTTATGCCTTTCTCTCTTTCTCTTACTCTTTCTCTTGCCAAGCTGTGTATGTGCACTCATCCTGCATCTGCCATGTTAACTTTCTTTGTATTTCTGTTTTACTCTCTCTCTCCCATTCTGTAAAGCGTGAGCAGAGAAACCAGACAACCAGCGAACCCGCCAGCCAACCAACTAACCAACCAACCAACCAATATTTATATCAGTTATTATTATATAGAGATAAAAGAATTAGATAATTAATGTGATTCTTGATATAGAGTGACTAAAAAAATAAGAAGAAGAAGAAGAAGAAAAGACAGAACGTCTTAGATCATTCATATGTTTGCTTGATCTCAGGACTGACCTGGTGCTAAACAACAACAAAACCAGTGACCTAAAACTTAGTCAAGAACTGTTTGTTAATATATCTCTGCTAATTTCTATTTCATGCACAACACAGTGTACGTCATAAGAACTTAAATGCATTTTAATATTGCAAAGCCTCACTGTGAGTTAAATAAGAATCTAAACATTATTTCTTTGCTATTGATGTACGACAGATTTCTAAAAGGACCCCAAAATAGAGAGATCGTTTACAAAAATTTTTTGCACATCAGTGGCATGGAAAGGATGTGCTTACATTCTCAGTTCACCTACAGTGAGGCCCTGCGATACTGGTTTCAAATTTTGGCACAAGGCCAGCAGTTTGGGAAGGGTAAATCGATTACATCAACCCCAGTGCTCAACTGGTACCTATTTTATCGATCTCGAAGAATGAAAGACAAAGTCGACCTCGGCGAAATTTGAACGCAGTAAGTATCGACGGACGAAATGCCGTTACGTATTTTACTCGGCATGCTAATGATTTTCCCAGTTCTCCGCCTTCAGGCTCAGTGATATTAAAATTTATTCTAGTCCATCTGTTAATATATTTGTGTCTTTCCTTTATATGCTCCAACCCAAAGTCTGAACATGTTGGGGCATTCTAATTCGAAAAGTATATACATATTTCGCTTCCACGTTAGCAAATCAAAACCCGGTCGCATGCGCGATAGGCGGGGATACTTACCTCTATACTACCAAGGATCAGCTGCTATATTATGCCTAAACTACAAGATATTGCAACTTGATTTTAAGTTTGCTTCGCAATCGCTGATAACCTCGTATGACGATGTCACATAACACAGAACCAACAGAACAATATCGTGGGACTATATTCTGTCTTCAGAATCATAAAACCATCAACTTTAAAACAAATGCTAGCTGTCTGCAAAAGTTCAAGTGTGATTCATACGCCGATGCTGCTCTGCTATACAAGGGATATATTTGATGCCTGATGTCTCATTACCGAGTGGGGACGACATTTGCGCTAAAATTACTGATGAAATAGTGCCGTCCTCCCACGGTAACTCATAACGGTGAAGATGTAGAACTGTATGAAAAGTCCAAGCTGGTGGAGTAGATGAAAAGGGCTGTGACAAGGGTCCAGTACAATTTACTTTGGAAGACTTCCATGGGGTCTTCACGAAGTAGCTGGAGCGCTACAACAAGTGCAGTGAAGTCAGAGGATGCTACTTCGAAGGAGAATAGAGTTTTGTACTTTTTTCAAATGAATGTCTCTCCTGAAAAAAATTACAAAACTTCTGGCATGCATCTTGTAGATATATATATAAGAAAGGTTGCTAAAGACGAGAGGAAGGGAAAGACAGAGAGAGAGAGAGAGAGAGAGAGAGAGAGAGAGAGAGAGAGAGAGAGAGAGAGAGAGAGAGAGAGAGAGAGAGAGAGAGAAAGAGAGAGAGAGAGAAAAGAAAGGGGAAAATGACGGATTGTAAGAGGGTAGAAAAGAAAAAAAAATTAGAGACCAAAAACGATTTTGCAATAATTTTCGAGGAAGAAGAAAAAAAACTGCAAAATTCCATTGTTTAAATACTATTATTATTTTATTATATTCTACTTCATTTATTTTTGTTGGTATTGTAATCTATTTCAACTTTTTCCTATAGCTTGTCTTTGAGTAATTAGTAGCACTTATTAATGAGTAATTACTGCTAATTACTTAGCACCATATTTGTTATGGAAGATTCGTTATCAGAACTATTCTGCAGAGAAAGAAACACACACTGTTGAAACTGGTCCACATTCTAATTGCAAATCGTTTGCCAATTGACTCTGATGCAGTCACCGACTGAGAATTACAATTCTTTTAGCTAGAAACAATTAGATGCATGTGAAAGAACACACACACATATACATATTTACATGCTATATATGTATGTGAGTGGCGCATGTTCGCGTGTGAGTGGTGCATGTGCGCCTGTGAGTAGTATCTATCTATCTATCTATCTATCTATCTATCTATCTATCTATCTATCTATTTATCTATCAATCTATCTATCGATCTATCTATCTGTGCGTGTGTGTGTGTGCGTGCGTGTGCGTATTTAGCACACCGGTCGAAATGCTTAGCGGTATTTCGTCTGTCTTTACGTTCTGAGTTCAAATTCCGCCGAGGTCGACTTTACCTTTCATCCTTTCGGGGTCGATAAATTAAGCACCAGGTACGTACTGGGGTCGATCTAATTGACTGGCCCACTCCCCACCAAATTTCGGGCCTTGTGCCTAGATTAGAAAAGAATATATATATATATATATATA
>NC_068984.1:112842803-112843907 GCF_001194135.2 Octopus bimaculoides | reverse complement strand
AGAGAGAGAGAGAGAGAGAGAGAGAGAGAGAGAGAGAAAGAGATAATGAGAGAGAGACAGGGAGAGGCAGAGAAACAGACAGACAGACAGAATTAGAGACACTGAGACAAAAAGGTACCTGGCCCAAATTTTATCTTTGAGGAGTGCAACAAGATAGCACTGAAACAAATCGTGATATCAAATGCTTCTCGATTGTAGCTCAACGAGTTGACCTGTCTTCAGTGCCAAACGCATATTTGAGTATTATAACCTCAGAAAGCCGGAATGCATCATCTTGCACTAAAGCTGATATAAAACAATGAATCTTCAACAGCCTTAAAGTACATGTTATTAAATCATCACCTGAGGATGTTGTCAAGCGATCTCAGAGATGACAAAGAGTCAGGAAGAACATGATAAGAGATGTGGCGTATGACAACTGATAAAAACGGTTTGTAATGGCGTAAGAAACGCCGTAAACTTGGACAAAGCTTTTGTTTTTATATATATATATATTTTTTTTTACACTAAATGTAATAGAAGAGATATTTTACAATCCAAGTTGACATAAAGATTATAAAAATTACATTCAAGCTAGCCCTCAGGGAAGTAAGACTTAGCTACACATATACACACGCGCACACACACACACACGAGCGCGTGCACACACACAGACACACATACACATACGTACACATACTAAGACATATTTTTCCTTCATTTTCTTTCTTTTACTTGTTTAAGTTATTAGACTGCAGCCATGCTGGAGCAAATGCCTTCAGGAATTTTAGTCGAACGAATCGACTATTTCACTCATTTCTTAATGTCTGGTACATATGTAGTTTTTTTTTCTGTCGGTCTTAACTTGCAAAGCCGCCAAGTCAAGCGGACATAAATATACCAGCACCGGTTGTCAAGAGGTGGTAAAGGACAAACACAGAGACAAAGACACACACGTATGCACACACACACACACACACACACACACACACGCAAAATGGGCTTCTTTTAGTTTCCGTCTACCAAATCAACTCAAATGGCTTTGGTTGGTCCGAAGCGATAGCAGAAGACATTTGCCCAAAGCGTGTGAGTATCATTCTTTTATTCGTCTCAGTCATTTGATTG
>NC_068984.1:112841261-112842018 GCF_001194135.2 Octopus bimaculoides | reverse complement strand
TATATATATATATAAATATAAATATATGTGTGTGTGTGTATGTATGTATGTATGTATGTATTTATGTATTTGTACATACAAACACACACACACATACATACACACACATACACGCACGTACACACATACAAACTATAAAAAGCCAGGAAGTATTAGAGGTGAAATATATATTTACTCAGTCACTATGCATCCTTACGATTACGGCCGTTTTGCAGTGATCTTCATGTAGTAATAATTATTACTAAAAAAAAGAATGTTGCAAAATGGCTGTAATCGTACGGATTTCAAGTGGTTAATTAATTGTATTCACCTCTCATACCTCTGGGATCATTATCGTTTATATATTCCTTTATGGTTTATATATTCCACAAATATTCCACACACACGCGCGGGCGAACTCATGCATATATATATATATATATATATATATATATAGATAGATAGATAGATAGATAGATAAGTAACTGACTGGATATGCATACAAACATACCTGCGTATATATAAAATTTATAACAGATAGACCAAAGCTTTGCAAAATGTGCCTCGTTCACTAAACCATATACATTCATGCACATATGTATGCATATCATTATTCTGTTTCATTTCAAGATTTCTTGCCAAGATTCCCTCATTGGAATTTCAACACCAGCAACAGGGCATTTTTGTATGTATGTATGTATGTACGTATGTATGTATGTATGTATGTATGCATGTATATATACGTTTATGCATGCATACATGCATATATATATATATA
>NC_068984.1:112839157-112841066 GCF_001194135.2 Octopus bimaculoides | reverse complement strand
ATATATATGTATGTATGTATATGTGTATACATAAATGCATATATGCATGAATATATATGTGTGTGTTTGTTTACATACATATATACATATAGTCATACTTATATCTATGTATCTATAGTTTTCTCTCACTCTTTCCCATTCTAACTATATGTGTCTATATCTATGTATATACGAAACTGTGCCTTACAGCTGGAGAGTTATCAGAAAAAAGATTTAATTCGAGGCGTTTAATAGTGTGCGTGTGTCTGTATGAGTGTGTGTGCTCCTACATAAGAGATCTGAGTTTAAAAGAGAGAAATCGTAACACGTACTTGATTGATACTTTATCGGTATTATGAGGCGCAATGGCCCAGTGGTTAGGGCAGCGGACTCACGGTCATAGGATCGCGGTTTCGATTCCCAGACCGGGCGTTGTGAGTGTATATTGAGCGAAAACACATAAAGCTTCACCAAGCTCCGGCAGGGGATGGTGGAGAACCCTGCTGTACTCTTTCGCCACAACTTTCTCTCACTCTTACTTCCTGTTTCTGTTGTGCCTGTAATTCAAAGGGTCGGCCTTGTCACACTGTGTCACGCTGAATATCCCCCAAGAACTACGTTAAGGGTACACGTGTCTGTGGATTACTCAGCCACTTGCACGTTAATTTCACGAGCAGGCTGTTCCGTTGATCGGATCAACTGGAACCCTCGACGTCGTAAGCGACGGAGTGCCAACAACAACAGCAACAACAGCATTATGAGGTTGCACTTGTTTGGATTTGAACTCGGAGCGCAGATAGCCAGAACGAATATCGCAATGCATTATATATAATCCGACGCTCTGATGCTTTATAATGTCCGTGATGATACCGAACGATGAAGGCAATCAACACGAAGATGATGACAACGACAATGATGACGACAACGACGACGGTGATGACGATGAGAGTGATGACGATAATAATGATGACAATGACGACGACAATGAAATGTCAATGAAATCACCGACAAACAATAAATTTAATGGACACCTTTTTTTCTATTTAAATTCTTTTCCGACATTTTTTTCTTAATTTTTTTTTTTTTTTCAGATAAAAGTAGTATTTCTTCAAATAATTCGAAAAATTTTCGAAATAAACTAAGAAAAAGACTTTGACAAAAGAAAATAAACAACATTTCATCGATCAAGCGAAATTTAATAAGAGTATAAAATATGGTAGACTTCTAGTTTCTTTAGATCTGCACACAATAAACTCTGACTGCTTTTCAAAAACAGCCATCGACTTTGCTGTCAAAGAAGAAACAGAAAAATTTGTTATTTATCAGTGTTAAATCGTTAAGGTGGGCGATTGGTCGTCACAAAGGATTAGTATTAAAAGTAGCCCCTAGAAAACACATACACATATGAATATATATATATGAAATAATATACTTACATAGGTACATATAAAACAAAGACCATACGTCTGTGCGTTCGTAACATGCATATGCGATACATACAAGGAGATACATGCCTACATACATTCACAGAGAGACTTAGAGACAACAGAGAAATTGAATATAATAAATATTAAAATAATATCCTATAATCTAAATAACTAAAATAAAGAAGAATTGGTTATAATACAGTTAGAATTCAATTAAGGGTGCTATAAATTTTCTACCCGACAACTGTCGTTTCTAACCCCCCCCCCCCTTCCCGCCACCAACTCGACCACCGCCGCCTGCGCCAGTTCCACCACCAGCACCACCACCACTACTACGTCCAACGCAGACGCCGTTACTGTCACAGCCACCTAAATTCAATTCCTTGTTTCCAGTAGATAATAGGAAAACTAACGGGGATTCTCGGCTGATCTATTTCTCTTCCATTACGATCAAAAACATCCAGCTCGATTTATTTAAGATCATTTAATATACGTGTGTGTGT
>NC_068984.1:112836272-112838939 GCF_001194135.2 Octopus bimaculoides | reverse complement strand
TATATATATATATATATATATATATATATATATATATATACATACATGTATACATGTATACCTATGTTTGTGTGTATTATATACATGCGCATATATATGTGCGTGTGTGTAATATGCACAATATGCTTCTAATCAATGCATGTATATATGTATGTAATATATATTTATGTATATATGCACATATAAACTTACATGTTTGATTTGATACACACACACACACACACACACACCCACACACATACTAAATCAAATAAATATATGAGTATGCGTATGTTTATATATGCGTATGTCTATAAAATATATGATATTTTATATATACGTACACACGCACATACACACACAGACACATATGTATATAAAGTGAATTACAGACATTTAACGATAATTTTCGGTACAAAGATGACTTATTGACCTTTATTGATGGGCGAAAGAAAGTTTTATTCAAAGAATTCCACTCACCCGAACTTCAGATAAAACCAGGAAATTTAAATGACAAAGAGGTTACGTTTCCAAACTTCGACTTTATTTATTGCCAATCTCAAAGTCATTTCTGAATCATACACACCAAAATGAATATAAGTCACTCGTAACTTTGTTTCCTCTATGAATACGACAATTTATTATATAAAGTATTTCTATTATTCACTATTTTCTGGTAACGGTATATTTTCCTATTTTTGTTTGTCTTCCTATTTTCTTTCCGTGTTTTGTAGTATTTCGTTTTTCTTATCTGCTGCTCCAGAGAATAAAGGCATTTGTCTATAACCTGTATTAAAACTGGGTATTTAAGTAAAGCACAAATATATTATGTGAGGGCTAAGTGTTCGGGATACGGCATGTACGTTTGTGTGTGTGCGTGTGTTTGTATGATTGTATGTGTGTGTTTGTGTGTGTGTGTTTGTGTGTGTGTGTGTGTGTGTGTGTGTGTGTGTGTGTGTGTGTGTGTGTGTGTGTGTGTGTGTGCAAATGCCCATATAATACATAATTTCGAGCCATAAAGTTGAAGCCTTCGAGTCGACATCGTATTATATTCCTCCACTAAACGGTGATAACCTCTTAACTACTTTGGTTGACTTCTCCTGCAATTTTTCTCCGGAAAAAGTATGAGCATTAGAACATTTCCTAAACTTTAAAATGTAGACAAGTACAAATAATATATACATTTAGTTACATACATACGCACACACACTCACACACTCACACACTCACACACACACACACACACACACTCACACACACACACACACACACACACACATATATATATTCATACATACATACATACATATATATATATAATATATGTGTGTGTGTGTGTGAGTGTGTGTGTGCGTGTTTGTGTGTGAGTGTGTGTGTATGTATGGATGTAATTATGAAGGTAGGAAGAAATCCAAAGCCTTGTGAGTGGATTTGTTAGACCGAAGCTGAAAGAAGCCCGTCTTATATATATGTGTATGTATGTATGTATGTATGTATGTATTTGTGTGTTTGTGTTTGTCCCCCCACCATCGCTTGACAACACATGCTGGGTCATTTACATCCCCGTGACTTAGCAGTTCAGTAAAAGCGATAGAATAGAATAAGTAACAGGCTTACAAAGGATAAGTTCAGGGGTCGATTTCTTCGACTAAAAAAGGCTGCACTCCAGCACGGCCAAAGTCAAAATTGACCGAAACAAGTAAAAGAATAAAAGAATAAAAAATACACGCATAAGCATATTTAGACATACTCGTTCATACATAATTACATACAAATATTAATACTTACATATACATACGTACGAATTTGGCCACCCGAATTTTGGCCTGCACATCGCAGTGACGTGAAACTCGACCTGAGTTTCAATAAAAACCCATAGTCTCTAGAAAATATATTAGGCAAATCTCTCTACTACATGGGACATAAAGCAAAATACGTATCTATCTATCTATCTATCTATATATATATATATATATATATATATATATATATATATCTGTCTGTCTGTCTGCCTGTCTGTTTGTCTGTCTATATACATACTTATATATCCGTCTATCTACCTACCATCCTCCCTACCAACTTATCTATATATCCATCTCACTACTTATCTACCAACCTACCTACCTACCTACCAACCAACCAACCAACCAACCAACCAACCAACCTACCTGCCTGCCTACCTACCTACCTACCTGCCTGCCTGCCTGCCTACCTACCCATCTATCTATCTATCTATCTATCTATCTATCTATCTATCTATCTATCTATCTATCTGTTTGTGTATTTATCCATCTATTACTCTCACTCTCACTATATGTATGTAAGCATGTATGTCTGTATGTGTGTCTGTATGTATGTATGTATGTATGTATAACTGTGAAGACGTGTGGCCTAATGATGAAGGTTTTGAATCCCGGACAAAAAGGCGCAGTGTGTTCTTGAGCAAAACACTTCATTCTAGGTTGCTTCAGTTCACTCAGCTGTAAATGGATGACCCTGCGACGGATTAGTTTCGCGAACAGAGGAAATGTTGATCCGTTCGCCTTCCCCGCGGAGTGGCATCATTCAGAAGCAAAAACGATGCGAAGCGCATTGTGACTAGCGGTGCCTGTTAGACAATGTGATCACATGATATATATATATATTATATATATATTTGTATATGTATATATATGTATATATATATAT
>NC_068984.1:112834434-112834942 GCF_001194135.2 Octopus bimaculoides | reverse complement strand
AAGAAGAAGAAGAAGAAGAAGAAGAAGAAGAAGAAGAAGAAGAAGAAGAAGAAGAAGAAGAAGAAGAAGAAGAAGAAGAAAAAGAATGATAATAATAATAATAATAATAATAATAATAATAATAATAATATGGAAATAGAGGTAAAATACAAAGACCTGGAAACAGAGGTAACTCGAATGTGGAGTATAAAAACGGAAACAATTCCTATCATAGAAAGTGTATTAGGTATGATAAAAAATATTCAGACGAATACATAACAAAAACATCAGGGCTAACAAATATATATAACATACAGAAAGTAGCACTATTCGGCACCGCACACATCCTACGTAGAACACTTTCAGTACATTAAAAGTAACAGTTTCACAGCAAACCACAACACATACCCAAGGCATACAGAGCAGTGTAAGCACGTGATAAAAATAAGACTACGAATAATAATAATAATAATAATAATAATAATAATAATAATAATAATAATAATAATAATAATAATAATAATAATAA
>NC_068984.1:112827303-112834248 GCF_001194135.2 Octopus bimaculoides | reverse complement strand
GAGAGAGGCAACACTTGTTACTCAAGCCAGAGCACGCAGTTTTAAAAATCAATCCCTTGTGGAGACTAAAGTAAAATACATAGATTTATGTACACATGTCTGTGTGTTTATGCGTGTGTGTGTGTGTGTGTGTGTGTGTGTGATTATATCTACATATGCACGTGTATGTGTGTGTGCATATGTGTGTGTTAGTTTGTGGGTACAAACATAAAAGTAATGAAGATTGAATGCTATACGATTACCAAATTAAAAATCCTTAATTATAAACGTGATGTATCACAGTATTTGTGATGAAGATAATGACTATAATGTAATGACTATAATTCTAATTCTGTTAATGAAGATAGAAAGCTAGTTGTGGATATTTCTGTCGCTTTTGAAAGAGAAAGATGGTCCTGCGCAAATGACAGAGAAGGATACTAGGTCATATATTAGAAATCATATGTTAATTGGAAATGTGCATTTTAATTGAAGGATAACCCTCTTTAAGTGCAAACCGGTAGAGATTTGGTCTGCAGGAATACAAGTGTGTACCTAAATAATGTGGTTGGAAGCTCTTGTCCAATGAAGTTCGACATTTAAAACATGTTACTACGATCCATCAAGCAGTGTAGTTACACTTTGGTTTGAAAATGGCTGATGAAATTCTTGTTGTACAGTCGGTGAAGATGGAGGAATCGCAAAATGAAGACAACGGATTTTGTGAGGATTTGAGTGAGAGAAAGAATAGTTTAATTAGGAATTGGTAATTTGTGGGATTATAGCACACTGACGAAAAGAAGAGATTGTTTTCAATAACAACAGATTTGTCCAAAATCTCATAGATGTGTTAAATACAACAGAAGTGAATTCCATAAGTAGAGCGACAGATATTTTGGTAAGAGATGAAATATTTTTGTTAATCTCTGATATGGAAAATGACAGGACTCTGATATAGTACTCAAATAGCATGTCCGGTAAGTTCACCGTCATCAATTCACCGCAGGGAAAATTCACCATAAGGAATGTTCACTGTAAAGGAAGTTTCCCGCAAGGAAGGTTTAAGGGGAGGTAAGTTCACAGTAAAATAATAAAAAAAAACCTTATTTTCGAACTCTAATATGCTTCATCAACGAATTAAATGGTGAATGGATGGCGATGAACTCTTCTGCGATCAATTGATGGCCGTGAACTTATCTGTAATTCTTAAATAGCGATAGCACAACTTTGAAATGGCTCTTTAAATTTCGAAATATATGGCACGAAATTTTGATCATAGATTAGTTGGCTGGGTTCTGTCTTAATGCCAGGAGTTAAATAAATAGCCGTCACCCATGATCGAGAACGGCTTGAGAAAATGTACGTATTTTCGTTAATTCCAGTTCTGGATTCTGCAGGACATCCAGCTCTGGATTCTACAGAACATCCAGCTCTGGATTCTACAGGACATCCAGCTCTGGATTCTACAGGACATCCAGGATATGACAGTTGAAATGATGGGAAGCTGCACTAGTATTCGGCTGGTACTAAATTTCACTTGAGTTGACGGGAGCAATGTAAAAGAAAGTAACTCGTCCAAGGACGCAACGCACCGCCCGGTCCAGGTACTGAAACATCTAGCTCCTAGGACAAGCGCCTATTAAGAAATATTAAGAGATATTCTGCGGGTATAACTCCTAGGACAAGCACCTATTAAGAGATATTAAGAGATATTCTGCGGGTATAACTCCTAGGACAAGCGCCTATTAAGAGATATTCTGCGGGTGTAATGATAAAAAAAATCACCAGATTATTCCTTCAGTTTCTTAGAAGCTCCATCATCGCCTTGCTACATGCAACCTGATACCTTCAAATGCTCTATTGTCTGGGTTGTGTGAGTATATTTGTGTTGTAACGAAAGAGAATTGTAAAAGTGATCTGGGGAATTACAGATGTGTACCCTTGTTTGGGATAGATTGTGGCCTGTAATGAAAGGTAATATACAAATTCTCCTGCCACAATACTGGTCACTCAATGATGGGTAGTGTAATAAACTAATACTGGTAGCTTTAAAATTTTCAATGTTATGCACCTGAGATTTTAGCGATATACAAGGTCACTACATATTTCTATATTGTTATATTCTCATACCTGTAGTTTTGATTCACTCCTTGCTGCTCATTACTGTCCTTATACTGTAACAACAGCTGTAGTAGTATCAGTAGAAGTAGTTGTTGTAACGTTGTGGTTATTGTTGATTCAATTGTTTGCATTACCTTCTTGTTGTCGATGCAATCGTTTTTACTGCTCTTGATGTTTTTAATGTTATTTCTGATGAGGAGTTTTAAATCTTTTTGTTCTTGATGTGTTTGAGTGCCATGTTCTTTTTGTTGTTGTGAAGGGGGATGTGTTTTTATTGTTATTATTTTATTTTGCTGTTGTAGTTGAGATTTTATTATTACAGTAATTTTTATTTTTATTATTATTATTACGTATTTACTTAACTTTTTATTTGATTATTTTGAATTTGAAATTAAAAATCAAATCAAATCAAACACGTTAAAAGTATAAATAAACGCATAATAAAATTAAACTAGTTAATTGACAGCGCTCAACAAAATTGCATGCATAAGACAAGAAGGAATAAACAACAGCAACAATAACAAATACAACAAAACGCAACAATAAGTAAATAAGTAAATTAAAAAAATCAACTCATGAATACTAGATTAAGATTAAAAATATATAAATAAATAAATAATTTGGAATGTCTGAACAACGATTAAACGATTCAGAAAAGAGGATGAAAATAAAAACAGGAGTAGAATGAATAAAAATGAAATGAAATAAATACACAGACAGAAGGAAAGAAAGACAATGAGAAAGAAAGAATGAAAATGATTGAATGAAAGAGAGAAAGACTGCAAAAAAGAATGAGAAACAGTGGAAGATAGTAAAAAGGAAGATAGACAATTGGAAAGAGAGAATGAGGGAAAGAGAAAGAAACACATTCAGAACGAAAGAATGAAAGAAAGCGGGAAGAAATAAAGAAAAAGATAGGGAAGAAGTAAAAGTGAGAAAGACAGGGGGGAATGAACAAAAGAAAGAAAGCAAGAAAGAAAAAGCAAGACTGATGAACAGAAAGAAAGAAGAATAGAAAGTGAAATTGAAAGAGTAAATTGAAGAATGAATGAAAGAAAGAAAGAATAAAAAAAAATGAGAAAGACAGAAAAAATTTCCGAATAAGATAAAGAAAAAATGAATTGATGAATAAAAGGAAAAAGATGGAGAGAAACTAAGGAATGATTGACTGAATGAATGAAAGAAGGAACGAAATCAAAAATAGGGGAAAATAGAAAGGAGCGAGGGAAATACAAAAGTATGGAATATGCTAAGGAACAAAGGAAGAAAATGAGAAAGGAAAGAAAGGAGAAAATAGGAAGAGGAAGGTCGAAAAGAAAGAAGGAAATCAGAAAAGAACGAAGACAAAGAAATAATGAAAACAAATAAATGATCAATTAAAAGGGAAGGAAGAAATCAAAATACAAGGAAGGAGGGGGGAAGGAAAGAAGGAAAGAAGGACGGAAGGAAGACAAAAACAGACAAAAAAGAGAAAGAGAGAGACAGAAAGAGAGAGAGAGGAAAAAGAGAGAGAGTGACTTAAAGGGAAGGTAGAAAGCAGGAAGAAGACACAAATGAAGAGGACGATGGAGTAAGAATATAGAAAAAAATTTAATTGGGAGAAGAGAAAGAGAGAGAGAGAGGGGAGGGAGAGAGAGAAAAGAGAAGAGAAGACAAACCCCTATTCTAGTCTAGTAAAAAAGTACAAGAGAATGACAAATAAAGAAAAAATATATAGAATTACAAATGAACTATATACTTATGTAAGTGTGTGTATAAATAAATAAATATGTGTGTGTGTCTGTGTATATATATATATACGTATATGTATATATATATATGTATACACACACACATATATACATACATTCTTACATACATAATACATACATACATACATGCATATATGCATACATACATATATGCATACATACATATATGCATGCATGAATATGTATATAAACTTCGAAGACAAAGGAAACAATACCGAAACGTCAGAAGAGAACAAAATAATCAGAAACTAGTAACATAGAAAGCAGAAGATACAAGAAAAGACAAAATATAACACACAAAAGAAGAAAAGTACATCATCGAAAACTTGTTTCTTTCCGTTTTTCTTTCTTTCTTTCTTTTCTTCTGTATAACACAGAATCAAAATTTCTTCCAATTTTTTTATTTCTTTTATTGCTTTGGAAATGACAGTAGATAGGGTTCCCTCTTATACTCATTCTGGTTTTCATTCACTCTTTCATTAACTATTTCTTTCATTCTATTAGTTTCATATGTTTATTTTCACTCAATTAACACATAACTCTGGTCTGGAAATAAATGGTTTCAGGAATAACTATTGCTTTCCTCCAATAAAATATGTGACCTGGTTCCTATGTTAGAAACTGGTTGTTTAAAGGGGACGTTTATTTCCAGATCAACTCTGATCAGGTAATACCTTAACAGTTGCGACCATCCTGTCTTTTCTCTAGGAACACCGCATTTTTCAATGTAGACTATTTATTGTTTAGTCCAATATCTTTGTTGCTTATTAAAAAATATATATTAGCGTCAGAGACAGTATTAATACTGAGAGATATGTCTCCCAACTAAGTGATATTCTCGCATCATTACATGAGAACAACACCAAGAGCCGACTCTCAGTTGTAAATGTCGAAACTCAATAATCTGTCCAGTAATGAATGATTAAATCCATCATATATGAGGCAGAAGTTACACCAACACTAGATGATAACAACCAAAACGAGTTATATCGGACTATGTGAAGGTGAATTCAAAAATCGGTATGCTAACCACATATCTTCCTTCTGACACGGGAACAAAAGTAAAGCTATTAGTTGGCCAGCCATATATGGGGTTTGAAAGAGAACCCCACACCATATATTATAAAGTGGAAAATAGTCGAAAAATCCTTATCATATGTTAACGGATCAAAGAATTGTAAGCTATGCGCAGTTGAAAGAAATCAAATCCTTTTCAAATCTAAGAACTCTAACACACTGCTGAATTCTAGATCAGAAATTTTCAGCGGTTGTAAGCATATGGCTAAGTTCCTGTTGACGAATTGGAAAGTACCACCCACTCCAAATTGAGCAGCTGTACCGCAAACTCTAGATCACTATACCACTTATTTTTGCTTCTGTCTGTTTCATCTTCCGATAGATAGATAGATAGATAGATAGATAGATAGATAGATAGATAGATAGATAGATAGATACATAGATAGATAGATAGATAGATTGATTGATTGATAGATAGATATGTAAGCGTTCTGAATCAGTGTTGTTACTAAGGGAACCAACAAATAATTAATGGATTTATCTACCTCCTGTGGAGGCGGCGATAATCTCAAGAAATCAAGAATTTATCTTGCGTGTTATTTGATATAACCTTATTCGTCTTTTATAGTTCAGATATGTGCCACTATCCACTGTGAGTTATTTCACTTAGTTCGTTTATGCTAAAACAGTGTTGGACTGCAAACAATCCAAAGGCGAACAATATTGTGCTACTATAAATGTCGCATGAGTCAATGAAGACGCCATTCTGTTGAAGTTTGACCTGTAGAAATAGCAAATAGATATGTCGCTTTACACCAAGCTGTCTTGCAAAAAATATATATATATATTTAGGAAGGACGCGTGGATAATGTGTTCTTGGATCCACTGTATCTGAGTAAACGATTGGGTTGTGTTGTCAATGCTGGAAGGCTTGAATTATAGGCATGCACAGTGTAGACTGATATGGGGCTAAACGTCAACAAGAAGAACAACAACAGCTATGACAACAGACAACACAGCAACACTCATGCTGTCGCAACCATTGCACTAGCGATGAGAGATTACGTCATATACAGTGACCTTGTCATTCAACGTCACAGCAGGATCTCTTGACGTCAGACAGTTTCAGTTAGTTGTTCAGTTACCTTCGTACATGATGGCGGCTTCTTTATTCCCTAACCCAGTCTCTTACACATTCTCTTTTTCGCTTTTCCTTCTCTTCTTCCTCACCCTCATTTCTGTTGTTTACTCATTCTCTTTTTTCTGTTTTTTCTTTCCGCCCTCTCTCTGTCCCTCCCTATCTCTCTCTCTTTCTGCGTCTCTCTTTTCTCTTCTTTCGTCCATTTCTTATTCCCTTCTCTCAAATAATCACTGTCTGACATGCGCATACACACACATACAGATGGATGTACGACAAACTCACGAACACATACACACGCTCGCATGCGCGCGTATACACAAGGCTGCACACTCACATATTTACACATGCATGCAAAACACACTTGTACACATGCATGAATGCATAATAGTACGCACACACGCACACACACACAGCATGACAAATCAAACATCTTTCACACATCTCTTTCACGTTGAAACATGCAATCTTTTCTCCTTCAACTTCCTACTTTCCTTGTTTCACTCACACACACACATTGCGCACGCACGTAGTCACACACACACACACATACACATACACATTGGCGCACATGTACAAAGACACAGAATACACACGCACACATGCATATACACTCAGTATCTTTCTTTCTTTTTCTCTCTCTTTCTATCTTTCTCTTTCTATCTTTCTCTTTTTCGCTCTCTCTTTCTCTCTCTCTTTCTCGCCCTCTCTTCGAATGTCTGTCATTCTCTGAGTCTTTTCTCTTTGTCTTTCGTTCTCTCTTCCTCATTCTCTTACACATTCAAACACACACACAAAACCCTTTGTGTGCCTCCATCATTCTCTGTCATTTTGTCTCTTGAAAAGCCTCTCTCACACCCACACACTCACACACACATACACACACACATACACACACACACAAACACACACACACATACACACAAACACACACACAAA
>NC_068984.1:112826268-112827040 GCF_001194135.2 Octopus bimaculoides | reverse complement strand
GTGTCTATCATTCTCTTTGTCTTTTATATGTAACTTTCTCTCTGTAAAATCCCTCTTTCTTCTTTCGTCTCTCTCTCTCTCTCTCTCTCTCTCTCTCACACACACACACACACATACACACTCACAAACATACTCAAACACGCGGACGCACTATCTCTGTGAGACAGAGTCTAACTCTCTCTCTCACACACACACACTCACACACATCCATGCATGTACACATACTCTAACACACTATATCAGACACACGCGTGCAAGCATACACACACACACATTTCCTTCGTCTATCACCATTCTTCTCTCTATTCTGTCAATAATCTTTCTCTCTAAATGATTTTCTCTCTCCATTCTCCCCTCCCCCGCCTTTCACACACACACAAGCATGTACACACAAACACGCTATCTTCATCATTTACATTACCTCCCCCACCCTCTTTCTCTCTGTGTCTGTCTATCTATCTCTCAGTCTATCTATCTATCCATCTATCTATCTATCTATCTATCTATCTATCTATCTATCTATCTATCTACCTATCTATCTATCTACCTGTCTGTCTGTCTGTCTTCCTATCTCTCTGTCTCTCTGTCTGCCTCTCTGTCTGTCTATCTCTCTATCTGTCGGTATGTCTGTCTGTCTGTTCGTCTATCTATCTATCTAACTATCTATCTATCTATCTACCTACCTATCTATTTGTCTGTGTGTCTGTCTGTCTGTCTGTCTTCCTACCTGTTTGTCCCTCTGTCTGCCTCTCTGTCTGTCTATCTCTCTATC
>NC_068984.1:112817685-112824202 GCF_001194135.2 Octopus bimaculoides | reverse complement strand
AGCGTTTATAAGGGGTCCCTAAAGTAAAGCCTGAAATATAAAGGGGTCCGCAAGTCAAAATGTTTGAAAACCCCTGGTCTGAAGGATATAAAGATTCTGCCAATACCGTGTTTTAGTAGTTCTCGCCTGAAGATCGCAATAAGAGGAAAGGGAGTCGATTTCACTAACCTCTATACTTGACTGATACTTATTTTATCGATCCTGTTTTGATGAAAAGCAAACTCGACATCGGAATAATAATAATAATAATAATAATAATAATAATAATAATAATCATACATATACTGAAATAGATAGAGAGAAAATAAAACAAATAAATTTCTGGTAAAAAAAACAAAGGTAACATCGAAGGTTGCCAAGAAGCTACACTGTGGCCGCTGGAACTAAAACTGCAGAAAAATGTATCTCATATCATACCCCAGCGATGAGAGAAAACCAGTTAATGTAATCCTGAAAATAATGTAAAACTGAAAATAATGACAGTATTGTCACAGCTGAAATGAATAGAGGCTTTAAGCATAGGTGTATTCAAACGGGTCTGACATGGGGGCTAAGTAGTAAGACCCCTTAAACCCATAACTTATTAAGATGCAGAGTCTTAATAGCTATCTTGTTACATAGAATAAGTAATCAACGCGCAAAAATAAAAGATTAAAATACGAGGTGAGCGGAATGATTGCAGCAAAATCTCAAGAATGTAGACGATTACTCAACAATAAAACTACAATTCCACCTTTCTCTCTCGTGCCCGTTCCACCACCATCAGTTTATCCTCCCCTCTCACCTACTGTCGTACTACATTATCTCTCAGTGTACCATCCTATAGAGCAACGGTCAGCGAACCGGGTTAAATTACCCCAAGTGAAGTAAAAATGAAATTCTTGGGTGTAATGAGGAGTCATTAGACATAAGTAAAATTATATAGAAAACGTGTTCCTTGTTAGGACAGAATTTTTTTCTTTTGTCAACACTGCATCTGTTCGATCTAAAGGATGTGTAAATAGACTCATAAAAGTAGACTCAATAAAATAGATTCAATAAACATTTTGCATTTAAAGAATCTATGATTTTCTTCCTTTCAAATCAAGTAGGTAACGTCGGTGTAAATAAATATATTTTTGAGTAATTGGTTAAAAAAAAGTTCCCCGATCCCTGTGTAGAGCTTTCGTTTCATCCTATTTGACCCAGCTTTTTGCCATGCTTTTTTGGAAATCCGCTTCTCTTCCGATGCGACCGTAATATGCGTGACCTTCTCCCTGCAATTCCTTCATCCCTCGCCACATCTGAAGTTGATCGTTTCTTTTTTTCTTTTACTCCTACTGAAGCATGTAAAAACGTATTTTTTCTTTCAGAATATCTGAACCCCTAGTTGAACTTAGCTCATCTGCTTTTTGAGTCAGCGAGTATTTCAGCTGTACATGAACATCATCAAATGCATAAAAAGTCATTTCTACGGCTTATTGTATATTGAAGAAACTGGTTGTCTATCGAGTGATCATTTTGGGAAATAGCTTTTGAACGTCTGGCGTAACAACATAGAATCACTTTGGTTTGTAGCCCGTCATTTCGATTCATCCTGTCACGCCAACCCGCATCTTGCTATTTGCAGCATTGTACAGGACCACGTAACTTCCCTCTCCTGATTGCACCGTGAACAACAATTAATTTGCCAGTTAAATACACTTAATCTCACAGGGATTAATAACCAAGTTGCTATCCTCTAAGAACACTGCCGTCTCCTTATAAACCCATTCCCATTCACTGATAAGCGTCCAACGTACGATTTCCTCCGTTTCCACTCACGTATACACATACTACATTAAACATTTATCACACAATCACATACACATAAAAATATATTCTATTTATTCCACTCACACAGTAGCACACCACGTTTACATCTATCCCTCCGTACACATACACACATACAACCGGTCAACCTGTCCACACATTTCACCCCCACCCTACAGATTTTATTCTCTCCTTACACCAACCGTACAAAACTAGCGCATGGTTACTTCCTATTCCTGCGCACACACACATACTCTTACACTTACACATTCAACCTACTCGCATACTTGACTTTCTACTCGCTCAACACCATCTACCAAACACACTTGACATCTTACTCGCACACAAAAACGCACATACTTTATTACAACTTCACACACTTATTTAGCTCATTTCACAAACATCATGATGCAATCACCCTTCTACCCACATCAAAACTGCCCACTTCCTTTTTGCCACCCATCCTACTGCTCCACTGAAATCAGTGCCTTTATTTCAACATTTCTTTTCTTGTTTGTTATTTTCTCTTTTCTCTTCTCATTTCTTTTCTAGACAAACAACCACTATCCGAAATGTTTAATACTTCCTTCTCTATCACCATTCCTCACAATATAATTGTACTGACATTGTATCCATATTCGTTGATTCTCATTTGATTTTTTTTTCCTATTCTAGGTTTCTTGCGACTCTACTGGGATATTGCATTGTTGATGATTCTAGACAAAAGACCACTCTCCGAAGCGTTTAATACTCACCTCCCTATCATCATTCCTCACAATATAATTGTACTGACATTGTATCCTTATTTGTAGATTCTGTTTTGATTTTTTTCTATTCCAAGTTTTCTAGGCAAAAGACCACTCTCCGAAGCGTTTAACACATGCTATCATCTTTTCCTCTTTTACTCTTTTACTTGTTTCAGTCATGTGACTGCAGCCATGCTGGAGCACCACCTTTAGTCGAGCAAATCGACCCCAAGACTTGTTCTTTGTAAACCTAGTACTTATTCTATCGGTCACTTTTGCCGGACCGCTAAGTTACGGGGACGTAAACACTCCAGCATCGGTTGTCAAGCGATGTTGGGGGGACAAACACAGACACAAGACACACACACATATACACACACATAGATACATATATACATATATACGACGGCCTTCTTTCAGTTTCCGTCTACCAAATCCACTCACAAGGCTTTGGTCGGCCTGAGTCTATAGTAGAAGACACTTGCCCAAGGTGCCACGCAGTGGGACTGAGTCCAGAACCATGTGGTTCGTAAGCAAGTTACTTACCATACAACCACTCCTAAGCTTATATGCACTTTATAATTATACTAACTTTGTATCCTTATTTGTTGCTCCTGTTATGATTTTGATTTTACTCTGGTCTCTCTATTGACTCTACGGATCCTTCTGATTTGGCGGGCACCACTTTTTATTTATGTTTTATTTAGTGTATTTTCTACCGAAACACTTTCAAACTTCGTATTCTTGTATATTTTGTGTTATAGGGTTATGAGTATTTTGACCAAAATACTCATAACCCTAACCCTAAAACCCTAACCCTAAAACCCTAACCCTAACCCTAACTCTAAAACCCGAACCCTAACCTTAAAACCCTAAAGCTAAAATCAGTACAAACGCATGAACGATGCCGTAAATAACACTACCGCTGATAGTTGTTGTTGACAAACAACGGCACTAATTTTATTCAAAGGAAAAGATCCCATTACACCGTACAACGTGTTGTTTACATTCCACGGCAGTAATTGTTTTCACTTCAATAGACGTCAAGGATTGGTTGAAATTACCGAAATACGACAATTTTAACACGAAGTAACTTTAAAAAGATAAAATTTTCTCAATAACACTAAGAGTAAAAGATGTTTTATATGAAACATTATACCAGTGTCCCAACTTTGAAAATGTTTCGTTAAGAAAACAAGTGGCGCCCGCCAAATCAGAAAGATCAGTCTCTACTGATGATTCTATACGAAAAACAAATGGTATGGAATGTATGAATTGATTACCAGAATGCAATTGTCATAGTTTCCGTCACAGTTTTCCTCCACCAATATATTTTCCATTGTTGATTGATTTTGTCGATATTTACCTTGAACAAAGCTGGTATATCAAATATAGAAAGCAGTCGTAAAGATATAAAGATGGAATTGTAAAACTGAAATCAATCCCTATCATGTGAAACCAACCTGCATGCAGGCAAAAGTGCTATTGGATAAGTTAACTATATCTTGTATATGGATTATCTGAAACTATATGTTACAGATGTTAAACAGTTCAATACATTACTACACACATTGTATGCATTTTGAAAAGGAAAATAGCATGAAATTTAGTTCAGAAAAATATACAAAGCCCACCTTGAGAGTGAAGAAGCTATAAAATCCAGTAATGTCATGTTAGAAAATGGCACGAATCAGTAAGAATTACACCAAATACATGCGTACAAACACTTAGAAATCAAAAAAAATAGGCAAAGTACTTTGGCAGATTATTTTCAACCGTGTTAGATTGATGCTTGGTTATGCAGCAAATGGTTTAAATGCTAAAATTAAGAAATAGCTATTAATATCCTACGTGTTCCATTAAATGAGTTAGAGTTATACTATTTTCAACTGGAAGTTCTGTGAATTATGAATACTAGAATGGAAAATAAGAAAGGTAATAACTATATTTAGAGTGCACCACCTAAAGCCACCAGAGAACGGTTACATTTTCTAGGAACATGGTTACGTATGTGACTTCTGTAATTAGAATGCTATTATAAATATCTATGTAGGAATCAACATCAAATATCTGCACAAAATGAATAAAGCAAAAGAAAATGTCTTCCATTTCTAAGGAGACTAATAGATGTAAAAGAAAGGCTGATGAAATACACAGCTCGGGGGAGTATCGAGAGACAATAGAAAGTGCTTCAGACTACAAAATTCGATGTAAAAGGATTCGTTATTAAGATTGAGAAAAGCATAGTTGAATCGTTTGAAATGTTAGCATTGGCTTAAAATCTCAGGACTCAAGTCTAATGTTTAAAATGTTATTTTCGAGCGCGATACGCGGTTAAAATCTTCACAGCGCAAACAATGAAAAATATGTAATGAAACAAAGATGGATGAAGAAACTATTGCTAAAAATATCTAAGTCACATTGATTTCGTGTGATTTAAGCAGTTCAAGAACTTTTAAAATGGAAATCTTTAATTACTCAATAATTTGAGGCTGCAAAGAAACAAGGAATCCCATAATTTCTAGTTCCTTAGTCTTTAACAAGACTAATATATAACAGACGTTAAAGTATTCGAGCTTTCATACACGGAAAAAAAAACTATACTGCATAAATGGAAGCGTGGAGAATATTAGTGGTACAATTATACACTGCAAAAGATTCTAGAGGAGTTTGCGACATACAGATTCACAGAGATACAAAGGTTAAGGCTAAATATTATGGAGGAATTATATCAGGGGAACCCCATGTCTTCTGGTCAATATATGAATTCTAACGGACAGTAATATGCTGCATTTACTCATGGATATGTCACAATATTTTATACTTGGTTCTAATTGAAAAACCTGGCGTGCGATACACGGGGCAAAGTTTAATATATGATGGGGAAAACATTTTGTACCAGAATTTAACATTAAATTAGGGACACGACTTATACACGAGTAAAAACAGTACTTGTGAAGCAAATATAGATACGATCCAGCTATCCAAATGAAACAAAAAAACATCTACGAAGTTTGAAAATAGAAACAGCTGGCACAGGACCAAAGATTTTCAACCAAAATTCACCAAAAACGTTTAATGAAGCAGAATACTGTTTGTAACTTCAGAATATGTGGAGAGGGAAAAAAAATAAATACAAATTCGCTACATTATATCTGGCTGCCCTGTCTCAGTCAAGAAAGAATTAATTGATAGACATGACAGAGTTGGGACTTATAAACATGGAAAGTTATATCAACATGAGGAAATACCAAGAGAAAAGATATGGTATAGACATATAACAGAAAAGGTCTCCGAAAATGACAAAGCAACCGTATTCGAGGATATGTCAAAAGACTCAGACAAGGAGATCAAGATTAACCATTCAGATATTGTTGTGAAGTAAGAACCACCATAAAGAGAAATACCTCCTAATCAACATAGCAATCCCAACACATGACAATGTAAATCTAGATTAAATGGAGAAATAATACAAATAAAAAGATCTGGAAATAGAGATAATCTGAATGTGGGATCTTAAAATACACACCATCTTTATAATAATAATAATAATAATAATAATAATAATAATAATAATAATAATACTGTCTTGGTATAAAAGATGGGCTACAGCAAATATTCTGCTCAATACCACAGATTTGCTTGTCAGTTGCTTGACCTTAAAAAGTTGAGCATGTCCCTTGTTGGCTGACGATATGTGCATTTTTGATCATGAGCAGAAGTAGTGGGGGAGCATCATAGCCATGTGTTGAGAGGAATTCTTTCGGGTTTGAATAATTCACCTTTGGAAACATGGGTGTTTTGCTCAACATCCTTAAACAAACCTTATTGCGGGACCTTTTGAGCGGGATGGGCTACTCGACCTGAAGAAAATTCTAACTGGGCCCCACCTGCGAGGTCATGTACTGTTTATCTTCATATGAAATCACCATGTCGCGCACATATGGTTGTGATGCATGTGCCTGGTGTACCCTTACCAG
>NC_068984.1:112814701-112817675 GCF_001194135.2 Octopus bimaculoides | reverse complement strand
AATGCATACAACGAGTTTCTCTGCCCTAGGTGTACGAAAAACACTCGGCGAGAAATGGAAGAAAATTTGAAGAAAGAAGAAAAGAAAAACATAATAATAATTATAATAATAAGTAAAACCTATGAAAATAAAAGGAAAATTCAACAAATCCCAAAATTCAAAAGTTCAACGAGGTAAACATCAGTATATATATATATATTATATTTCTGTCCGTAATTTAAAACAACAAGGTGAATTGGTTGTTTCCAAGGGGTCATGGTCAACGCTCTCATTGATCGCTAGTAGTAGTAATCACATTTGACATCTGCTGACCGGAAGGGTGTGACGCTTCTTTGGTCCCCCGATTTCACAGGAATGCGAAGCCCCATTATTGATCTCCTCACCATCTGCAGAACCTGTTTACAGACCTGTGGAATTTGGACTATTCACCAAGCTGCTCTTTTTTCTCCTACTGTTCCTCCAACCCTCACATATTTACGATTATCTCAAGTACAAGACAAAAGTCGAAACTAAACAACATTTAAATAATACCACACAGTAGTAAGAGCAAAGATGGCATCTCAAGACGGTCACAATACCAGTGATTGTAGGAGCACTTGGAATGATAAAAAAAATGAACTGAAAATTATTGAAGAATGATCTCTGGATTAACATCCATGTGGGAAGCGCAAAAGATTGTATTAACTGGTACGTCACACGTATTAAGGAGAGCATTGCCGCTGTGAATTTTCTTTCCTTTTTTGCACTTTATTTTCTTTGTTTACTTTTATAGCTTATATTTTTTCTTTTTCTCCCTGTCTTTCTTTCCCTTTTTCTATCACATGACTTTGTAAACGAACGATCTAATGTGATTATTTTAATGGCCTACAAATGTATACAGTGCGTTTATCTGCCTTAGGTGCCAAGAAGGCAGTCGACAAGAAAAGGAAACAGAATTGAAAGATGATAAGGAAAGTTATAATAATAATAATGATAATAATAATAATAATAATTAACGGAACCCATAACAAAACCAAGCAAAAGAACGGCGGGCGGATAATCATAAATACTATAAAATAGTTGATTTAGGAGTTACACACACATACACACACTACTATGCAACACCCCTCCAAAAGCATATAAGAATGAATTCAAACTGTAAATACCCAACAAAATTAAGGGAACACACATGTGCCATAGAAGGCCGATACCCGACAGAAGAACACAGCCTGCTCTACACAATATAAAGACTTATACAACAGAAGACTCAAACAAAGCCCCATAGCAAAACATACTGGTACAATACATCCCACACCTCCCCCAAAAATGCAGCACACCCCACCCCACCAGCACAATGGTGCAACAAATGATGCAATATGAAGCTGCTTGAAACTTTCATGTGTCGAAAAATAATAGTGGTGATGACGATGGTGACGAACGTTAGCTTACTTCAGTTTATGGGAGACAAGAGTTTCCGAAGAACTCTAGTTGTAACATCGAAAATGAAGCTGGACCTTTAAGGGAAGGCTGTGGATCAGTAAAGATGCAGGCTGACCATCAGCAGATAGAGCAAGGAGGAGGAAGCGGACCAGCGAAGAAAACAGGATAGTGATACAGTGCCACTTAGAAAATGAACCGAGAAGACGGGGCTATAGAAAACGGATGTTAACACTTTGTGGGTAGAAAAGGGTACATTTAAAGTGAATGAGCAGAGATTAGTTGATCAATCTAATGCTATTAGGGAAAAAAAAGTGGGTGACAGAATTGGGGGTAAAAGAGATCACAAGAGAATTGGAAAAGAAAGAACAGGCAGTGGGAAAGACAAACAACATAAGAGATACAGCTCAAAGCAAAGAAGAACCTAAAGGGAAAAAAATAATAATAGCGCTACCAATAAGGATTGGAAAACTGGCACAAACGACTTAAGTGATTTAAGTGAGGAAAATAAGAAGTTTTCAGATCAGTTGCAGAAAGTAATAAGTAAAGAAGTAAGTAAAAGATTGGCAGCATTAAAAAGAACCAACAGAAGGAAGCTACAAGAAATGGCTAGGGAAGTAGATTCTGTTAATAATGATGATAATAATAATAATAATAATAATAATAATAATAATAATAATAATAATAATAATAATAATAATAATACCAGGAAACCCCAAAATGGCTGACGTTCAAAAGATAGTGCTCATGGGAACTGCCCATATCCTACGTAAAATACTGTCTATGTGAGATCAAATTTTAAACCAAACACATAATTTTCTTATGGTTTCTTAAACATTCTCTAGAACAACAGTATGTACAAATTCAAATATATGGTACCCTAGTCATAACACCTACATGAACTTCTAACTTGTTGTCTCTTGAGGTCTCTGGGTGAGACTTGGATCCAACTTGTACAAATGCAAAGCAAAAGTCAAACATAAAATAATAATAATAATGATGCTGATGCTGATGATGATGATAAATTAAACTTTCTTATCCTAACTCTGCTTCACAATGTACTCGCTGTATCCTACTGTCATAAAATGTGTGCTAAAATTTGATTTTTTCTTTCTTTATCCCAAATTATTTTATTTTTGAAATTTTGTGATGACTCTTTTTCATGGATTCTTGCTCGATGGGAGAACATTAACATGACCCCCATCTCAATTCAAGTAGATTATAAAGATTATTTTCTATCTCACCTTCAGATTTTAAAGTGATTTTAAATTCTCAAACGCAGGATAATGCTAATAATATAGCCTGAACAGGATAAACTACCCCTATTTTGCAGAGAAAAGTGTAGGTGGCTAGCTGTGGACTCGAACTCACATCCCCATGATTACGCGTCACGATGCTTTGACCGATGCTTTGACAGCTAGCCACCTACACTTTTCTCTGCAAAATAGGGGTAGTTTATCCTGTTCAGGCTATATTATTAGCATTATTCTGCGATTGAGAATTTAAAATCACTTCTTTAACTTTCGAAGACATCTCAACGCTTCTAAAAGCAAACTTC
>NC_068984.1:112806389-112814492 GCF_001194135.2 Octopus bimaculoides | reverse complement strand
TGTATGTATGTATGTATGTATGTATGTATCTATATTCTGCTTAAATAATTAGTTCCATACTCTCTTCATCGAGGTCCACTGTTATATCGTTCCATTTCCCAAACGAAACGTTAACTGATTCTCCCACACCTAAATTTTTCCTGTACCTGGAACCGTCTTAAAGTCGATCTTCGCCTGCGCCTTTCATACCAAAAATTGACGAAGACGTACTTCATGTCCAACAGCGCCTACATCAATCATACAAAACTGAGACGTCCTACTAATGTCACGGACATTGCATTCATTCTCTCCTGACAGACATATAAAGATTCTAACAAGATTCGTGAAGAGGCTCCAACTCTTCATAGAAAACTAGTCACGGTTTGTCGAGAACTTACACGCTATTATTGATCCTATCAATTTATTTATGGTGAAGGGATCTTCTTGATAAAGACATTAAGAACTCAGATTTGTTGGTGCTGGGATTGTTGGCCGTATGCCAGCTTTCTGGAACAAAATCGCTTTTAGTGATTATTTAGTTATTTCCTTTAAAATCAATTTCATCTTCTATCTTCAACTTGTTTCAGTTAATGAATTACGACCAAGTTTGGGCACTGCCGTGAAGGGTTTTAATTGAACATATCGATCCCAGTATTTTTTTATCTAAAGTCTGATATTTATATCGGCCTCTTTTGCCGAACCGCTTGAGTAGCGGTGCATAGGGAACCATAAACACAAATACAGCCACACTCATGCATACATACACGCACATATCTATATACTTATACACGACGGTCGTCCACACTGTTTCTGTCTAGCAGTTTCACAAAGTACTGATTGGTCGGGAGCTATAGGAGAAGACACTTAACCAAAGTGCCACGTAAATTCCGCCGAGGTAAACTTCGCCTTTCATCCTTTCGGGGTCGATGAAATAAGTACCAGTTGAGCGTTGTATCAAAAGTTGAAGCCATCATTATTATTATCATTTGTAGTAGTAGTAGTAGTAGTAGTAGTAGTAGTTTAAGTATTTATCCTGTTGTTAAAATATAGTTTGTCAGGGTCAGTTTTAACGTAAAAACTTAAATTTTAAAAAGCTGTTTAGGTATTACTTAAAAAAAAACTTAGCTACTTACATTAATAAAATAGTCTTTGAAACAAGAAGACACTGTTTTATGCCCCATATTTTAATCAGGTATTGCACGTCAGATTCAGGTCATGGTATCTTTAGAAAGTAAGCTACGCTGATATAAATATCCTGAAATTGAAGAACTACACTTAAATATAAAATTCTGCCTTTATATTTCGATAATTTCATGTTTTAAAATCTTGCCGTTTTTCAAGAAAACCTTTATTAAGTCAAAATATTCAGCAGTTTACCATAAAGATTTTTTTTCTTTGAAAACAAATTTCTTGCAAATATAATATAAAATAAAGCAAAATATGAACAATGAAGTTAGCATGTATGCTAATCTATTTCAATAAAGAATTAAGAGAAACGTGACTATCTCAGTTATTCGCCATCAAAAAACATTCTTTTTTTCTTCTTTCTTTTTGCCTATTCACAGCTTCTTCCAGACTCCGATTTATTCGATATATGTTTAAACCTGTCTTCCATTCAGAGTGACAAAACAGAATAGAAGAGAATAAAATATATAAGTTTCCTTTGATTCATTATCCTAATCAGATATTTATATTTCTTTGCCAAAAGTAAAATCTCGATATGTTTACCAAAAGAAGCAGGAGGTACATAAGGAAGAGAAAAGAGAAGAGAAGAGATGCGAAGAGATGAGAAGAGAAGAGGTGATGGGTAGAGAACGGGAAAGACGATTCAGAGAGTCAGACAGATAGAGGAAACGAAGTGGATAATAAAGAAAATTAACAAACTAGTAATAATAATAATAATAATAATAATAATAATAATAATAATAATAATAATAATAATAATAATATAAAAAATAGAATATGATTCTAATGAAGAAGTTAAGGTAGAAGTAGGAAGAGGAAAGAAGAAGTATGTGGGCCATTTTATCTTAATACATTTGTATGGGAAATAATTTTGCTCGGACAATATCCCTCTCATTTATTTTCTTCATGAATCTTTTAATGAGAATAGAAGAAAAAAAAATGAATGAAAAGCAGACGATAAGCGATTCATATAAAAAATGTAAAATAGATAAAGAAAATGGGATAAAAGATTCTATTGCTAAGAAAGAATTAGCGAAGCTGCAAATATACAGAAGTTTTGCTTGATCCAGAATGAATTCATTTGAAAAGAGATGTGGAAGTAAGTCTATAAGAATCGAATCCACGTCTATATTAACTTTTGTCTGGCTTGTTCTGATAAAACCGCTATCGATCAGGCGTGTCAGATGGTGGACAAGAATGGCTTGATTACTTACCGAACGCCTTTTTCTCCATTCATTTCAATGTAACCAGGTCAGCATATAAATAGAGTTTTAAATCGATATAAATAGAGTTAAAATCGATCGCCTGCCGAATGGTTATAGATTTTACTAAATGACCTACAGATTTCACCAGCGTGGAAATTCTGTCGGACAAAAATTAGAAAATATTGCATGAAAATCTCTCTAAGTCTCTTTCTCTTTGTTTGTGTGTGTGTGTGTGTGTGTGTGTGTATATATATATATATATATATATATATATATATATATATGTATGTATGTATGTATGCATGTATGTATGCATGTATGTGTGCATGTATATATATGCATCTGCATATACACATTCATACAAATACATACGTGCACGCACACGCACGCGCACACACATCTACACACACACATATATCTCTTTACACACACAAACACAAGCAGTACCTATCTTTATTCATGTGTGCGTGTTCATATTAATTATCTTCAGCAGTTCTCCATTTTTTATTTAATATTCATCTTATATTCAACAAAAGCATTAAAAAAACAATGATGTTAATTTTTTTTCTTCTTTTTGTAATTTGTCTTCAGATAATGATGAGTCTGTTAACAATTATATCCGAATACATACTTACCCACCTACAAGCGTGGATGATCCACATATATACATTTTATTGTGTTCTAGCAGCTGTACAAAGATTTTGAAGCTGCTAATGCATCGATTCTGCGATCCGGGTTTGATTTCAGGTTGAGCTGTTTTATTTCATTTATCTTAGTACTCTACCTGAAGAACAAATTTTCAGTGGTGACCCCTTTGACGATTTTTTTTACAAATTACAAAGTTAGAGAAAGATTCGTTCTATAAGAATAATCCAGTAGTATATAGAGGTGCGCATGTGAAAATGTTTAGAGAGTATTTCTTAAAAATGCCAAATGTATATACGTTAACGAATCATGAGATCGCATTTCTTTTGTGACACACTACGGTATATTAGTCAAGTTATGTTGCCCTTTATGCTTTATACATCTGTTCTGTGTTTTCGAATTGCATAACAAGAGAAAGATTAGTCGTAATGACTGTATCATATGAAAATAATAAAACGGTGCATGGAGGTATGCATTTTATTACGTTCAGAATGAATTAGCATCAGAAGGATTGAGTGCGTCAAATGACGCACTTTGAAATCTTAATTACACACAATTCAAAAACAATTGTAGATTTTGACATCATGGTGCTTGGCTTTTCATAGTTTTATGATATCTATATACACTATAAATTATAGATTGTTTGCACCACCAGAAAAAAAAATTATATACTACCTATAAGGACCAAATGCGTCAATTGACGCATTGACAAATTCTGAAACTTGCACCTGCTTTTGTTTATGAGTACATGTGATAACGTTTTAAACAGTCAGTAATTGCATAGCCTTTACAACTCACAAAACAAAACAGCAGTTTAATCGGAACAATTCGTCAGAACAGAAGGGAATTACCAGAAGCAGTAAAACAGGTGAAACCAGTCCATGAAATTGGTTTTGAAATCCACAGAGAAGCCAACTGTCACGCATAGTACCAGTGCAAAAACTCATAATCTGTTGTTGTTTTGAGTACTTTACATCAACATGCAGAAGTTCCTTCTGAAAATAACCCCAAGAAGAAGCCTGACACCATAATTTTTTATAACAAAAATAAGGTAGCGTAGACGTACTTGCCTTTATTCAGTCAAAGCAAGCAGTAGACGATGGCCAATGCACTTCTTGTTTTTAATAGTAATTCGGACGTTGCTCTTATAAACAGCTGGGTATTATACACAAGTGTTTACAACTCAGTCATTAGTCAACGGGAATACATTCAAAATGTTGCTGCAGAACTTTGTGGTGGTTCACCTCATGGTCGTTTATGTTCCGTCAAACGCCCTATTGAGGAAACATCTTCCTTTAGTTATAAAATCAGACGTACATATGTGAAAACAAAATGCCGAACAAGAACTACAGAAATGTATGGAGTCTGAAAAAAGCTTCTGTGTGGCAAATGTGTGCCAAAACGTTGCGATGATTGTTTAGAATTTTAATAAATTTATTTTGATTTTGTACGGATAAATTTCTTTCATAATATCAAACTATTTCGACTGATATCATTCAGAAGATATCATTCAGTAGATTCATATATGTAATAAATGTTTTCTACTTCTCCTTCTCTTTTTCTTTCCTTTCAAATTGAAAAGTATCTTTACGTCAATTGACGCATCCTTGTCCTTAAAGGTTGGTGAAAAGTCCGGTCCTTCTTGTGTTAATTATAGAGTCTAAACGTTTAGAAGTTAATGAATACTATATACTGGTGAAGTTATTTTTCACTTTACATCTTCTACATTCTAACATTGTGAAGGCACGTGGCCTAGTAGTTAGGCTGTTGCACTCATGATCGCTAGATCGTGGATTCGATTCTCAGATCGGGTGGCACGTTGTGTTCTTGAGCTTTATTTCACGTCCCTCTAGTCCCCCTCTCAATCAGTGTTGGCCTGATCACCTAGAAAGCGGGGTGACAGCATTCGAAAGCTGAAACGATGTAAAAACGCATTGTGACCAGCAATGTATAACAACAACTGATAGTCTGGTCGGTGACGTGATCACGTGACATTCTAAGATTAGGGATGGTATTGTCAATCGGTTCGAGACTGAAAAATGAAATCAATCTAGGCTGGGTTTGAACGCAGAAATATATAGCACTATAACTGAATACTGGAAAAAGAAGTTCTCTGGGACACTTCTACCAATTCTTTCACTCCACTTGGCGAGCAACAGATATAAAATAATAACAGAAAATTGATGATTATTTAAAAGAGAAAAACAGAAACTGGTTTAGTTGTGAATGCGTCAAAGTAAATATATAACTAATGGATAGTTAAATGTTTCATAAGTAATGGTTTACTTTGGCAGAATTATCTTATATGAGAATATATGAAGGATACATCATAAACAATACAATGGTTTCAAACTTTGGCATAAAGCCAGCAATTTCCAGGGAGTGGGTAAGTTGTTTATATCGTCTCCAGTCTTCAAGTGGTACTTATTTTATCGACCCCGAAGGGATGGAAGTTGACATCGTAGACGATATAATGACAGAATGAACCACATCTTAGCCTCTGATAAAGTCTTGACTCAAATTTTATCACAGTAATTACACAAAGAGAATCGTTGTCGTGGGAGTCAGGCAGAGACTCGGGTAAACAACATTTGGCCGATTCGATAAGATATTGACTAACAGAAACAAAAGCAATAAAGAAAATCGTTAGTTTTTGGAGTTAATGCACAGTATCGTTCATAGAACCAATTATAAAAACTTAACTTTTAGCGAGCCTTTTACACTTAATTAGATATAACTGTGTGAAAGAATTCACTGCTGTAAGCTGTCTTATGTCGTCAGTTTCTTTTTATTTTTCCTTTTTTGCTGCACATTGTATTGACATGGCTTCTACGATAGACCGATGTTCTATTCAGGAATTGTGGAGCAGAGCCATGATGACTAAAGACTAAAGTCGTGCACGGGTTTCATGTCCCCAGTGAAACTTATGAAAGGATTTACATCACTTTTAGTGTATTTCATAGAGCCAAAATCATTACACATACACTACACATCTAGTGTCTTGAATTCATAAGGTGTTTCTAAATAAGAAATTGATATTAGGACAGTTAAAAACAATGACTTGAGAAAAATAGTAGATCAGCTATATTTTGTTTTGACCCCCTTTACGTCCCACTTTCAGCTCTCACGTTATTAATTTATATTTCTTTCATCTTACGTGGAGAACAATTCTATAAGTACCAGTCATGTAATGGGTATATTCAACCGTCAAATTTGTGACAGTTTCTCCAATGTAAAACAACATTATTAAAAATAGTCAAAAAGAGCCGCTACGCAGTTGCTCAGCCTGCTAGAAAATCAGCTATATCCCCCCTTAATAACAGTTAATGATAATAAAATGGAAGGAAGAACTCGTTAGATAACACATTTCCAGATACCTTAAAACGCTGAGATGATTATAACTTGAATGCCTTTCATCATAGCTCGACACGATGAAAACTGACTTAAATTAAGTAAGCAGCAACAATTGATCGTCAAAAAAGCAAAATAGAGGACACCGCTATAACGAAGATAGATAAGAATGTCACTCCCTACATCTAAAGTAGTAAACAATTAAGCTATATTTCGATGTAGTGAGAGGTAAAACATTTATAGAAGCTGAATGATTAAGTGGAGGACATGGTTGAAACATAATAAAGATTTTATATATTTACTGACGGATGCAGTTTAATGTGATATACAAGGGCATACATTCACACACATATATTAAACCAAAATGAATTAAGAGAAATAACACAAAGCGGCCAAGTTCGATAACAAAGACAAAAACCGGTTTGTCAAATACCACACTATATAAATGTTTAACTTATTAATATAATTTCTGCCTTTAAACGATGTAACATAATTATCACATCGTAATTGAGACCATTTCCATCATAGAAAGCGAGATAATCTCAAGAATCAAGAGTTCTCCAAATTTGACAAGCCAGTAAAGAAAAGGTTGGGCCTATTGCCTGTAGATAAAAAGACTGTGTTACTTCCTCAATAAACGTCATCAGCATGACAATTATTCTATGTTATCCTCTAGTCTTTTCAAAAAGAAGTAGAACACATTTATGGCTTAGATAATTTGCATAATTAAACGAAAATTACCTAAGGGAATTAATTCAGAGTGGTCAGTGGTATGTATATAAAAAATCCCAGAAAAATACATGCATATCCAATAACATGCAATATAAGTTTTTTTTATTTACAAAATTCATCGCCACCTTTAGATGATATGTTACAATTAACGTATGGTGATTGAAACCTGCTCCGATCTTTGTTACAGAAGGAGTGAGCGAGAAATACTAGGCATAAGATGGAGAGAACACAAACAAGAGATAGAGAAATTGATGGAACTATGGAAGTATGAGAGAAAATTGCTCACTAATGCGCTTTGTGTGTCAGGAATGAATTTACACTTACACGACATGCTAATTGGAAAATAATAAATCAATGCTAATTAGTCTTGTTGTGTCAGAATTAAAAGAGAGGAACCATGTACGGGAACGATAGATGAGAGAATATGTGCAGGCATGAAAAAGAGATGGAGAGATAGAGAGAAGAATGAAAGCGGAGAAGTGAGAGTAGGGACGAATACAGGAGTAAGAAAGATAGATATGTCTATATAACTGATGTGTTCCTTTATGTCATTGAAAATGATTTTGAAGTAACAACGTAAGGGACAATATTAATGATGAATTTGTAAATTGCTGAAACTGAATTTGAAGAAAGGAAAAGGAGGCCGACTTTCATCCAAGTGTAATTCGCATTTGTTTGTTTATTTAATTTGATTTAATGTTATTTTTACTTGCCGTACTTTTTACTCATAAAAAGTGAAAAAAGAGAAAAAAAAAAGAAAAAGCAACTAACAATAAACAATTAGCAATAAAAGATTTGAAAAATCACTAGAGATTTAGAATTGAATAAATTAGAATAATGATGAGATAATTAAAAATACAAAAGATTGGGTTAAGTTATTTAGTACGGCGGTATTGGAGAGGGGAAAATGTTACTTTGGTGTGATAAGAATAACAGATAAGAATTAAGACAGAAAGAAGTCAACGTTTTTTGAGGTGTAGTCTGTTATGCCAAAATATGCATTTAT
>NC_068984.1:112801886-112806269 GCF_001194135.2 Octopus bimaculoides | reverse complement strand
TAGCCATGAGGCTACTGAATAAGTATCACATATTTTTACAGATAAATTCCTCTATTTGCATAATATCGAGGTCTTTTCTTTCTTTTGTTGTTCTTCCTGTCAAATATATATATATATATAATCCATATGAAAAGAGATGATTTATAAATTATATATCCACGGTAACTGAGAGTTTAATGGCTGGCATAGCCCAGAACATTCCTGATGATTTAGGATAACATTGCTTTAAATTAATTTAAATTAAGTAATGCTGCTCAATTAATATAATACTTGATTAAATTATATTAATTAGTATTAATTAATTACGTATCTAAATTATGTAATTATAGAATTAATGATGTTTATCCTTAAAGGAACAGTTGTTGAGTTGGTAATATTATGATCTATCTGGGATAATTTTTTTCTTTTCTAATTCGTATTCAATATATTCAGTCAAAAATTATCCGCATTTTCACCAAAACCTTCTTTGGCTTGGCTACATTGCCCTCAGCCCTCATGTACTAAAATATAGTACTTTTATGGTTACGCAACCGAGGGTTGATGTTGATCACTCCAGTGTTCTTGTGTTATAGAGTAAACATGGCTGCTCCGCTGGCAATGTGTACCAAGGAAGAACAGAAGTTACTTATCTGATTTCTCTGGTCTGAATGTGTATCAGGGGCTGAAATTCATTACAGGCTTTCAGTACAATACGGAGACTCACTTGACCGCGTTGAAGTGTGCATGAGTGGATCGAAAATTCTAAAAATGGCCGGACAAGTGCAATGATCGAAGAGGAAGCAGGACTCCTATCAATGTCAATTCCTGATGCGAAATTTCAACAAGCTTGAGAGATCGTTCTGGCGAACCGACGTGTGATCATTGATTCATTGATGACATGACATGTTCGCTGCAAATTAGTCACGGTTCCACACATGAAATCATTCGCGACAAGTTTCACTTCCGTAAAGTTTGTGAGAAATGGGTGCCAAGATAGCTTACCGAAGCGGATAAGCGGAACCGTGTGACCTGTCAACGCTTACTCGACCGCTACAACGATTAAGGTAAAGCTTTTTTTGAAAGAATAGTTACAAGATCCATCACGTTGCGTCAGAATCCAAGAGGCAGTGTATGGAGTGGAAACTCCCGGAATCGCCAGTGAAAAAGAAATTCAAGAAACCTTCCGCAGAAAAAGTGATGCTAATCGTGTTTTGGGACACAAAAGGGCCTATACTGGAACATTGCCGAGAAAACCAGTGTAAACTAAAGTGAAATGATGGCCAACAAACCGAAACCAGCAACTGGCACCAAAGGCCGAAGTCTATTGTCAAATCAAGAGTTATTATTGCACAACAATGCATATCCACATACGGCCGCCCACACCGTTGAAACCATTGATAAAATTGGGTCCCGAGTTGCCAGAACACCTGCTTACAGTTCAGTTCTCGTTTTTTCCGACTATCACTTCCATCTCCCTCCTTACAGGGAAATGCTACTACCCAAATGATCTGAAGAAAGTGGTAGCCAAATCACTCTAAACCACACCTTACTGCACTAGAATATGTTACATATTCCACAATGTAGTCCTAGATACATTAGTTATAAATAAAACACAGGATGGTAACGACTTCTCTCCGGTCTTCTAGGTTAGGGATATTATCTCTTGTATCTTTCGTAGGCCAAATCAGTAGACGTGTTAGTTCCTATTGACCTAAATTATTTACCAAAGGTCTTCCACCCTCACACACAGGATGCTCATCTTTACTCTTGGTGGTAGATATGGTTTTCTTAATTTTCTTGTTAAGAAAGAATGCAGCCAATCGATTTTCCTTATGTGACATCATTCAGAACTAATAGAGGAGAGCCAAAGAGCGGTCTTTATTACCTTACCTGACCTGCTGGAAATAACAGATCCGTCTTACTCATATCAATCAATTTATCATTTTACTCTTATATATATCTAATGTTCTAGATACAACACGTCCGAAGTAAAAAGAAAAAAAGAAAATACAAAAATAACTAGAATACTTCTGGTTTTGGCTCTGCCCAAGCAGAGTTGACCTTGGGCTAAATAAGGACATCAACCATAACAACAACAACAACAACAACCACGACGACGACGACAACAACAGCAACAAAAGATCTTGCCGCCTTATATTGTTCTCTTGATTTGCCAAATTCCGAAGCCGAGCAATAAATTGCATAACAATATTTTATAAAAGCGAAGAATAATATAAAAGGAACATAAATATTTTAAAATAAAAGAGAAATGATGAGAAATCTAGTTAATGAGTTAACGGTGTGTGCGTTATGAACATTGTACTGCTGTGAATTTAGAAATATTTCTGTTCTTTGCCAATGATTTATCTGGGAAAAAGAAGAAAAAAATGCATTTAGAGTCGTCGAAAAGAAATTGCTGAGAAAAAGAAGAAAAAAAAACACGAATTAAAATGATAATGAATATACATTTCTGTATAAATTTGGCTTCACATTTAAAAGACAAAATCAACAATAAACAAAAGAAATAGAGAAGTTGGAAAAGCGAAATATTCAGATAGCCCAGAAATAAAATAAAATAAAATAAATTGGTTTTACTTACTTGTTCAAAGTGTTAATTCAAAAGGATTTGTTGAGCAGCAGTGTAGACGGTGTAATAAACAATGTAAGAAGATCTCATTGAATTAAGCCAGAAAAACATTTTCTTTATAAATCATTTGTTATTGGTTAATCTCAATACATCTCTAATCTAGCACATCTAGGATCAAAGGTATTCCAGCCGTGACTATACCGTTGTTTTTTTTTTTCATATGTGTAAGAAAGGTCGTGGCGGAATTTGAAATAAAATTTGATTGATATTTTTAATTGTTCGAATAAAACGTAGACCAAGCATACACATTTTTTTTCTCGAGAAGTGGGCCGCATGAGACACCTCATCAACAAGCAGACCGTGCAAATAAAAAAAAATTAAGGTGGCTTTTCGCTGGGCTTGCTATTCAGAAAGTCCCTCTGATCACAGTTTGTCCAAGGCTGACGTAGATATTTCAATGTTGTCTTGTTTAAAAGTAGGCCACAGAAGATGTATTCCACATGGACTTCACATCCCTTTCCTTCTGATTTCCGTTAATGATATCGATGTCCAACTGTGACCATGCCGTTTCTTCTTATGAGTCACTAATAAGATAAGTCTTGGTGGAATTTTAAAAGAGATTTCTTTGTTATTTCTAATACGTCGAATAAATACGTAGATCAGGAATGTGTAACCTATTTTCGATAAGCGGGCCGCATGAGACATAACTCCTCATCAGGCAGGATGCACTAATAAAAAAATTTCCGGTGATTTTCACTAGGCTTGTCATTCGGAAAGACACGCGGACCGCGTGACCCTAGACTGACGCAGCTATTCCTATGTTGTCTTGTTTAAAAGTAAGTCACGGAAGGAGATGTATTACCCACGAACTTCCCTTTCAATCTCGGCTAATGGTGTTGATGTCACATTCGGACATCTTAAGTCCAGGTAAATGTCCTCAAGAGAAAAACGTGAGCAAACGGAGATACAATTTGGAATCTGAATGGTCAGTTGCTAAGAAGGACCACATAGGCGTGTTAAGCAGGATGGTGTAGTTAAAGAAAATACATGGAGAGAGGTAAGAAAAATCTCGAGCAAGGGCGTAGAAAGAAAAAGAAAGACGGTGAAAGATAAACGTAAAAATAAAGAGAAAAGAGAAATAGCTTGATAGCATTTGGCAGAAAATGTAAATCTTGAGCCTTATCGGACATGGAATAAATACAGAGCAGATATTCGTCACTCGCGAGCGACAATGGGTTGGCTGCATATACTATACTTTCGCTAATTGTTTTAGGTGCTGTATTGTCAGGAACGGATATGGATGATCAAATACACTTTCCGCTACCTGATCATAGAGCAAGCGGTATATCCAGGATATGACCTCTAGTGAGGTAGAGATCTACACCAGAACTTGGAAGTACTCCTTTACAGGTGACAAAATTGGAGCAACGTGAAATGTGCCTTGCTCAGGAAAGCATCTACGATTTTTAAACTGATGTATTAGTTTCTGCTATGTAAGAATAATCACTTAAAGCTATGTAAAATATAGCGTCGATAGATGTTGAATCACCTATTGTGGATTTTGTACATAAAATGGTGAATATATTTGCTAAGTAATGAGTGAAGGTAGTATACTGGTACAAAGAGAATAAAAAAGAAACACGTCAATATCGCACGCATTGTTCATTGGAAACTATGAGGTAAGTAATATTTAGATAGAGCTGTAAAGCGTTACATTACTTAAACTAATATCATGTCGTGAAAAAATAGGAAGAGCTGAAGCTGTTGTGGGATTTAAGCGTTCACTTTAATCAAATGACTGAAGCAAGAATACCAGA
>NC_068984.1:112796492-112798519 GCF_001194135.2 Octopus bimaculoides | reverse complement strand
AAATATATATTTTATCTGTGAATTTGCGTTGTGTAAACTGGGAATGCATACAATGAGTATCTCTGCCCTAGGTGTACGGAAAACACTCTGCGAGAAATAGAAAATTTGAAGACACAAGAAAAAAAAGACATAATAATAATAATAATAATAATAATAATAATAATAATAATAATAATAATAATAATAATAATAACTACAACAAACACAAGTTAATCAGTAGTTCCTACATATTTCATATAACATACCACATGTGAAATTTCTAAGATTTTATATGTAACTAGCTCCATCCAGATCTGAAAACGCTTTATGTAAAATGATACCCAACTTCCTGCCCTTGCTACAAAATCTCATTTTCTTTTATTGCTATTCAACTGGCTTTTGCAGCCGATAATCTCTTGCTGTAGACAGCAATCCAACCCAGTTCTATTGTAGTGAAGTTTACGTTTTATCCAATCAGACGTCTTGATATCTATTACGTACGATGGTAATAAAAATATTTAAAAGCACTAACTATAAAATACCATTCCTTTGATTCTTTGTTAGATGGTAATAACGTCTTTCGTTTTGTTTATTATTTTTTTCAAGAAAAGAAAAGAAGAAATAAAGAAAGGAAGAAAGAAAAGAAAAGAAACGAAAGAAAGAAACAAAGAAAGTGGTAATCCGTGGGATATGTCTGATCCATAGATTTCATTGATTGAACTGCAAAATAATTCTTTCATTGATTTCTCTTCAATCATTCCCGATTATTTTTAGACTATTTACAATGCATCAACTAACCACACCCCTTACTGTTATTTCTATTTTCGTGAAACTTCATCGCTCACTATTGGTTTTATAATTATCATAATGATGATAATTATGATGATGTCGACTACGATGATGACAGTGATGTAATGATGCTGATAATGAGGATGATAATGATTTCTTTTATTATTATTAATAATAATAATAATAATAATAATAATAATAATAATAATAATAATAATAATAATAATAACAATAGCAATAATAATAATAATAATAATAATAATAATGATGATGATGATGATGATGATGATGATGGTGATGATAATAATAATAATAATAATAATAATAATAATAATAATAATAATAATAATAATAATAATAATAATAATAATAATAATAATGCTTGCCAGTTGTTAGATCTTAACCAGTTGAGCATGTCGCTTGGTGGCTGATAATACGTGCATCTCTGATGGGGAAGCATCATAGCCATGTGTTGAGAGGAATTCTTTGGGGTTTGGATAATTCACCTTTGGAAACATGGGTGTTTCGTTCAACATCCTTAAACAACTCTTATTCAAGGACCTTTTGAGCTACTCAACCTGAAAAAAAATTCTAACTGGGCCCCACCTGCAGATCATGTGCTGTTTATCTTGATATGAGATCACCATGTCGCGCAGATATGGTTGTGCTGCATGTGCCTAGTGTACTTTTATCAGACCGGTAGTCATGATGAGTATATTGGGCTTCGTATATTTTATCCCAGTGTTACTTTGATGGCATGCACTGCACTCTCACTTAATAGTAATAATAATAATAATAATAATAATAATAATAATAATAATAATAATAATAATAATAATAATAATAATAATAATAATGATAATAATAACTATAATGATAATAATAATCCTTTCTAATAAAACACAAGGCCTGAAATTTAGCGGAGGGTGATAAATGATTACATCGACCACCACCCCACAGGTGCCTCACTGGCACAAGATCAGTAATTTTGAGTGAAGAACACAATTACATCGACATCAGTGCACAGCTGCTGCTTATTTTAAAAATGGGACGAAAAACATCCGGACAGTTAGATGATACATAAAAAGGACAAGAAAAGACAAGGACGAGTCATTCGAAGTTTTCTTTCGTCAGTCGAGTTCCAGATTATCTTTGCAGTTTCGGTTGGTTATTCTCGAGACTGCTCCAATCTGGCCAGCCCTAAGGAAAATCTAGCCTAACAGCACTAGATTCCTTAGAAGAGGGCAGCGAATATATAG
>NC_068984.1:112795501-112796307 GCF_001194135.2 Octopus bimaculoides | reverse complement strand
ATGGTACACAGATACAAATGCAAACAACAGGACATCAACAACATGTGTCTCTCGACTAAGGACGAATTAATTTAAGCTGGCGTGTGTAGAAGTGAAGCCTTTCGGTAGGGACATAGGCCTTCCCTTCATTCTCACCTTCCCTCCTCTTTCACTTCGCTCTGTCCCTCCCTAATTCTTCTATCCCCTGCCTCTACTTTTCTCCTCTCCTTCCACGTGACCGGTGTTCGGTCAAGTGTGACCTTTCTTTCTTGACTCGACTACCATCCGTGCAGCGTCTATATTCCTTCCCATGCCTGTCATCTCTTATGTCTCTACCGTAAGGCTTCACTTCCACACACGTCAGCTTAAATTAATTCGTCCTTAGTCGAGAGACACCTGTTGTTGATGTCCTGTTGTTTGCATTTGTATTTGTGTACCATTTCTCCGATGGTTTTTTCCGTCCTTGTTTTCCTATACATTCGCTGCTTTCTTCCAAGGAATCTAATACTCTTAGCTTAGATTTTCCTTGGGGCTGGTCAGATTGGAGCAGTCTCGAGTATAACCAACCGAAACTGCAAAGATAATCTGGAAGTCGATTGACGAAAGAAAACTACGAATGACTCGTCCTTGTCTTTTCTTGTCCTTTTTATGTATCATCTAACTGTCCGGATGTTTTTCGTTCTTGTCCCATTTTTAAAATTCTTTCTCATATACATATGGCAGCGTACGTACACTGTGGTCTTTTATATGTATATATATTATCCTATGTATGTGTGTATATATATATGTATATGTATATATATATATGTATATATCTATATATATAT
>NC_068984.1:112793276-112794454 GCF_001194135.2 Octopus bimaculoides | reverse complement strand
GTGTGTGTGTGTGTGTGTGTCTGTGTGAACATGTACATCTATATGCATGTATATCTATATATGTGTATGTGCATCTATGTACACATATATATATATATATATATATATATGTGCATATATATATATATATGTGTGTGTGTGTGTGTGTGTGCGGGTGCGTATCTGTGAGTTAAACAATAAGTGGTTCGATCGATAGTGTATGTGGTCTCTCGGCAAGCCAATTCCTCATTTTTTATATTCCGTTTTTTTTTGTACAACCACAAGAAGCTAGTATTGCTTGTGATATCAGTAATTGTGGTAGCAGCACTTGTAGTAGCAGTAGTAGTAGTAGTTGTAGTATCTGTTGACAGATGCGTTATTGCCATGTACCCTCCTATGTCCACACATGCATATGCACATACACAGAAATTAAGTTAAAGGATATCCATAGTATTATAGATGACTTTTGGTAACCGTCTGCGAGAAGGGGTGGTGTGCAAAAATATACGCGGTAAAAATAATAACAATAATAATAATAATAATAATAATAATAATAATAATAATAATAATAATAATAATAATAATAATAATAATAACAACAACAATAATAATGTTATCATGTAATAATGTTATCATGTAATAATAATGTCATCATGTACATTGTTTTGTCTTGGTATAAAAGATGGGCTACAGCAAATATTCTGCTCAATACCACACATCTACTTGTCAGTTGTTTGACTTTAATCAGTTGAGCATGTCCCTTAGTGCCTGACGATATGTGCATCTCTGTTCACGAGCAGAAGTAGTGGGGGAGCATCATAGCCATGTGTTGTGAATAGTTCTTTATGATTTGAATAATTCACCTTTGGAAACATGAGTGTTTCGTTCAACATCCTTAAACAACCCTTATTCAGAAACCTTTTTCAGCCGAATGGGCTACTCGACCTAAAGAAAATTCTAACCGGGCCCCACCTGTAAGGTCATGTGCTGTTATCTTGATCTGAGATCACTATTTCGCGCACATATAGTTGTGATGCATGTGCTTGGTGTACGCTTATCAGACGGGTGGTCATGATGGATATACTGGGCTTTGTATATTTTACCCCAGTTTCACTTTAATGGCATGCACTGCTCTCTCACTCAATAATAATAATAATAATAATAATAATAATAATAATAATAATAATAATAATAATAAT
>NC_068984.1:112788295-112789210 GCF_001194135.2 Octopus bimaculoides | reverse complement strand
GCACAAACACACATGCCTGCGCCTGTCAACAAATTAATGGCGCATTGCTCTTTCTCTAGAATAAATTTACAATACAAAAAATTAATTTATTATATAGAAAGACATGGTTTGCAATGTTTAAATTTCGAATTTATTATAAAATTTAAATACTTATGAAAACTAGATTAATTTCTACTAACTTCAGTTACGTCATTTGCTGTTTTTTTTAAGCTTTGTTTTAAGTAATTTTCCAAATATTAGTAGAACCTAAACGAGAGCAAATAAATTATAAACCTGCGTACAGGCAATGGGGAAATTAGCTTATCAAATTTATAGAAATACGATTAAAAAAATTACATAGTAGTTGAGAAGTTAATAGCATTTGTGGAATTGAATTTAACATTGGTAAACAACTGGTTAAAAAATTATTTAAATATAATTAAAGTCTGAAAGGTAGGTTGTTAACGCTATTAAACAAACTTTAAACATATATAGAAGTGTATAAATGCATTAGAAGTGCAGAATAAAGAATAGGTATATTCTAAAGAGGGAACTAACATATTCATTGCAGACAAACACACACACATATATACATACACACAAACACGCACATACACACACTCACACACACACACATACACCCCCTACACACATATATATACAGGGTGGGGAAAACGTCACGTGCAAAATAAGTTCAATGCGTTCCGGAATTGTGAAAGACATGTTTCAGTTGTTCTAAAATTGAATAAAATAGCTAAAATAATAATGAATACACACGTACTTGTACATAATGAACACAATGAATAATAATAATAGTTATTATAATAATAATAATAATAATAATAATAATAATAATAATAATAATAATAATAATAATAATAACAATAATATAAATAAAATGTGGAATATTTTGGTGCGAGACTTTTGGCTCACCCC
>NC_068984.1:112783894-112787715 GCF_001194135.2 Octopus bimaculoides | reverse complement strand
GAGGAGGAGGAGGAGGAGGAAAAGATTAGAAAGAATAAGAAAAATACGGGAGTGGTATGACAGTAGTAGGATGTTGGTGGAATCCTCTTAAATAGTCAAGTGACCTAAAAGTGACCTGCTGCAGTTGTAATAGTAGTGATTAGAATTGTTCTGAATAAATTTATGGGTAGTGACTATTCTGAATATATCGTTTTTAATATTTGCGTGTGTATTATTCTAAAGCCCTTGTAGTAGTGTCATTTGTGGTGGACGCATTCAAAAGGGATTTATATTTTGTGATAAAATATGACACTTTGCTAATGCGCTGATTATAGGTTGCATCGTCCCTGAATTGATACAGGAGAAAAATTCTGAAGCTTGTTTGTTCAGTAGTGGCGCAAATGTCGATGTGTTCACTGAATGCTATTTTTCTGTATTCCCGAATTTTGATCTTGGATCTATGTAGAGCCATCCTTTGGCGTGAGCTGTTTTTATACATATATTAAGTTTTCCGAACCGCAAGTAAAGTTTACGTCAAAGAAAGGCTCTACATAAATCCCAGATCAAAATTCGGGAATACTGTAAAATAGCATTCAGCGGACACATCGACATTTGCGCCAATAAAAAACAACCCAACATCAGAATGTTTCCCCTCTATAAATTCAGGGACAATGCAGCCTATAATCAGCGCATTAGCAAAAAGTCATACTTTATCACAAAATATAAACCCCTTTTGAATGCGTCCACCACAAATGACACTATAACAGAATAATACCCATGCAAATATGAAAAAACGATATATTCAGAACAGTCACTACACATGAATTTATTCAGAACAATTCCAATCACTACTATTACAACCACATCTGGTCAATTTTAGGTCACTTGACCATTTAAGAGGATTCCACCATATTTTTCTTATTCTTTCTCTTCTTTTCCTCCTCCTCCATTTTTTTTCTTCTTCTTTTTCTTCCTTGGCTACTGCTTCTTAAACAATGCTTAAGCCAAGAACTCATGTGAAATATTCCTTTAGGACTACTACTACTACTACTACTACTACTACTACTACTACTACTACTACTACTACCAAGCCTTCACGAGAGTAAACCAGCGACAGACAAACAGAAGAAAGGAAAATGTCCCCTGTACTTGAAATCTGGAAATATTTAAAAAAAAACATTTCATTATTTTTTTCCACAATTTAATTGTTTTTCAGGTTTTACTCTAACTTGAAAAAGTCACAAAGACTGAAACTGGTACTAAAATATTCTTCATGATAAAATTATTTTAGAATTTTTTGCCTTGTCTTATTTTCCTTACACACACACACACACACACACACACACACACACACACATATATATATATACACATATATATATATATGTATGTATGCATATATATACATACATACATGCATAAATAAATATGTATGTTTGTATGTATGTGTATAAACATATATATATCCATATATGCATATATGTATGTATATGTATATATTTGGTGTGTGTATATATGTAAATATATATATATATATATATATATATATGCATATATACATGCTTACATACATATACACACGTACACTTGTATACATCAATACATGTTGATCTATACATACGCACACACGTTTCATGGGAAAATGTATTGAATATTTCTTTTAGATGGAATAGCTTCTTAATGAACTGCTCTTCGAAACTATAAAGTAATTTTTAACAGTCATCTGCGTAAAATTTCCTAGTTATAAAACATACTGTTTATGGGAATGAACTAAAGTAAGAGTGCGTCTTTAAAGAACAAATAAGTAAAGAAGTATAATATGGTAATTAGTACAAATGAGGTAAGAGTCAAAATGGGAAAAAAGTTGATAAAGGAAAAAATCAAGACAAATAATACAGAAAAGGAAATGTTAGTGTTGAATATTGGCTAGATTAAAGGTAAGCAAGAAGAATGACGTAACGAGCTTGAGATATTAAATAAATTTATGATAAATATAATTCAGTAGGTTTGTAAAACTAAACTTTAGGAAGGGAGAACTTGGGAAATCAAATGAGGGGTATGAATGGTGGTAGAAAAATTGTATATAAATAAGTAGGAATAAGTAGTAAATTTCTGAGTTAAGTAAGAGAATGAAGGGAACAATAATGTTAAGAGAAGGAAGATATGGGATAGATAAAGTGTTTGAAGACGTAGAGAGAAAGCGTTGACGGGTTAGAGTTGAAGGTGAAGAAAAACATGGAGGAAAATAAAAACGGGAAAAGTAAGTGGATTTAAGAGGTGAAAAGATGGAAAAGAAAAGACATTGCTGGAAAGCTGAATGAAGTAAAATCTTGGTAAAGAACCTTACCAAACTGTAATAGTATTAATTTAATAAAACAAAATCTGAAGAGATCTGGGAATAGTTAATGAAAGGTTAATTGGGACAAAATAGTTTAAAGCAGGTGTTCTCAACCGGAGTCCATATGGCTCTTGAGGGTCCATATAAGATTTTGAGGGTTCCACGTAATAAAATAGCAAATAAAATAGGAAATAAAAAATTGAGAATTCAACAATAGTATTTCAAGGGCCCCTGGAAAGGTTTTACTTTAAATGTATGTATTGGCATGTATTGCAACAAACAACTAGGATTCTCTTTCTAACATTTTTACATTGCTCAACCTAAACAAGTTAATGAGTGAGAAGCAAAACAGGAATTTTGAAAGAAGTTTCTATAAAACTTGTTTTTAAACACTGAATTGCTATGGGAGTCCCCCAGAATAAAACAATAATGAAAGAGGCCCACAGATAAAAAAAAAATGGTTGAGGATCCCTGGCTTAGAGTAAAAGTAATTGGTTTAAAAAGTTCAAAATTACGAGTTTGGTACGAGAGTAAGAAGGAAAAATTTACCAAATAAGAGCAAAACTAAGGTGTCATTGGCTATCAAGGATTGGTTAGTTTAAGTTGGAAATCACGTATAAGTACTACTTTAACATGGTGTATAATAAGGAGGTCATGATCTTATAGTAGCGTTATTAAGACAGATGATAAAATGTAGTTGTCATAGACGATAAAAATAACAAACACGTGTTTGGTGTAAGAATTGAACAAACGCTTCGAGTAGAGTCACTGTTGTAAAAATGGAAGAGTGGGGAGATGCCTATATCTAGTTGTGTGTGTGTGTATGTGTGTGTATGTGTGTGTGTGTGTGCTCAGACATCTCAAAAGAAAATAAGAGCATCGTTTTTGAAAGATTCATTTCTAGAAATAAAACAATGTAATTTGACTCATTTTAATACTTAATCTAGTATTAAGTAAACACGCCAAATACGTTTGTTGATGCTTGAGTATGTGCTTTTGTGTGTGTGCGTCTGTGTTCGTATATATGTATGTCTATGTACGTACGTGTATATTTTTGTGTGTAAATGAAGACAAAAACAACACAAAAACAAAACATGAATAATTTTTTTTAAATTCTTCCCAATAGTATTTTAAGTTCACATATTTTATTCAAACATCAAAATTCTACACCATTTGTCTAAAGTATTTACGTCTCAGTAATTCTACACTTATTAAGAACCAAGCTTGATATCCACGTACATTTTTTTCCGTGTTGTCCCTTGTTATAATGACTATAATCCGTTATATCATCACGCTCCGGTTAGTATTCTACATCGTAATTTACTTGACAAATAGATGTTAAGTGATATGAAAAACGCCATTGCTCTCGAAAATAACAGCATTTACTTTATGGGATCGTCACTTTGGGCCTTGAATGCTGCTTTAGCTATTGCAAATTTTGTGTGTGGATGTATATATATGTATATATATATATATATATATATATATATATATATATATATAT
>NC_068984.1:112781979-112782638 GCF_001194135.2 Octopus bimaculoides | reverse complement strand
TGTGTGTGTGTGTGTGTGTGTGTGTGTGTGTGTGTGTTATTTATATTATTATATGATTGAAGCCACGCATCCATTTCTAAGTAAATTTATCTTAATAATTTTGATGCGACTCTACCCTCTACTGTTCTCTCTCCCCCTTTCGTTTTCTCTCTCATCCTTTCTCTAATTCTTTTTTCTCCCCTTCACCGTTTTCTCTCTCTCTCTCCCTCTTTCTCGTTTACTCTCTCTCGTTGCTCACACGTGACCATCGTTCATCTTTCTTTTTCTCACGTGATAACCTTTCTTTTCCTTCAGTCTGTCGCACAGACCAGACGCATTCTTATCTATCTCCTCTCCTATCTTTTCTCTTATCAAAGGCAATATTCTTCTGCGTTCGCTACCTTTCTTCGTCTGGCGTAAATACCCTCCTCTTCCTCCTCCTCCTCCTTCTCCTTCTCCTCCTTCTCCTCCCCCTCCTCCCCTCCTCCCCCTCTTCCTCCTTCTTCTTCTTCTTCTTCTTCTTCTTCTTCTTCTTCTTCTTCTTCTTCTTCTTCTTCTCCTTCTTCTTCTTCTTCCCTACCAAGAATTCACAACGACCTTGAACCCACAAGAGTAAACAAGAGAGACAGAGACAGGCAGAAACAAGGAAAATGCCCCTTGTATTTGAATACTGTGCAAAT
>NC_068984.1:112779439-112781810 GCF_001194135.2 Octopus bimaculoides | reverse complement strand
CACTCACACGCACACACATGCACACACACTCACACACACACACGCACACACACACATACACACACACATATGAATTTACGCCTCACTTCTGTTCATGTGTGTATATGAACAGCAGGGAGGCGTAAACTTTGCGTATACTTCATAATTTGTTTTCGACACTTGTTTCAATGGAATAAAATCAACTTCGTTTACATAATTAACTTACACAATTAATTAATTTATGATGGGCTACTCCACTCGTTAGGAGATAGAGATGAAACAATAGCATATTGCATATGTGAAGAGCGCATGCGTGTATATATATGTATCGGCGTGCATTTCTACCTTCACGAAGCGTTTAGTTAACCAACACAGTATTAAGCTCTTTGTATCTTTGTATGTTGTATCAGTGTGCACTCTGTTACCGATGCCGGGTGACAAAGATGTGGGAGGTTAACAAAGCGTACGATCGATCACACATTTTTACAGAGAAGAACGAGAAAATTGTATGTTAGACGTTTAGTACAGATGGCCAACACTTGTTAAAAGACTGACGATATTGTCTGCAGATTTCTATAAAACTCAAGTGCGTCGTCATAATCAAATCTAACGTGCTTAAACGGAATAAGATATATATTAACGAAAATGTATTGAACAGAAAGAAAAACTTTATGAACGTGTGTATTTGAAAGGAGAGAGAGAGAGAGAGCGCGGGGAAGAGGGAGAAAGGGATGGAAGAAAATGGATGTATATTTTGCTGCTAGGCTCAAAAATACTGATTTTATACATAAATGTTTCTAATTTGTATTCAGAACAGTATTTCATAAGTTATAAAGTACATAACTGAAATCATTTCATTGGTTGACAAGGTTTCATTTTGCCTATCGCCGTTATGTCTTCTTGTGCTGTTGTGCTGTGACATTATACATTACAGTATTAATTTTTGATTACACAACTAACTCGAAAGATCAACTAACACTCATATGACAAACATGTAACAAAGCATACACTTAAGAGAACATCTACGACGACGTGTATGTTCAAGATTTAAAAGTATTCTTCTTCAAAGTACTGCTATAGTTTTGATTTCGGGAAAGTGAGATAGATTAATAAATGAATAAATAATAAATAAATATACAAATGTAGAAATGAATGACAAAATATGAATATTTGTTATAAATAATAATGAAAGTGTTTGGCGAAACATGCATATATGTATGAGTAGCGTGTATCTATACAGATACGTATATGAATGTGCTTATGTAAATATATGTATGGATGTATGTATACATGTACGTACGTGTGTATATGTAATGATGGTTTTCATAACCTGTGGCGGAGAAATGATTTTCGAACTAAACCTCTTCTGTTCAACTCACATATCAAACAGAAAAAAACATGCATGGTAAACACACAGAGGCACACACAGTCACACATTTAAATACATACAAATACATACAAACACACACACACACACACACACACACACATACATACATAAATATAAGCATATATACATATATATATATATACACGCATACAAATAAAGATGCATATTCATATACATAAATATATTTGTATATGTATATACATATGCACATCTAACAAAAGCAACAATATTTACAGTAATAATAATAATAATAATAATAATAATAATAATAATAATAACAACAACAAAGACAACAACAACAACAACAACAACAACAATTAGAATAACAACAACAATACTAGTATGAAAATATAATGGCAACATTTTACTTCATTTATTTGCACTGATGTAGCAACATTTTGTCACCAATATTCATACACTGTATATCCACAGTAAAGGCTGGCGGCCATTTTCTTCGTCGGTTTTTACAAAACATCAATTTGTTCTGAATGCTCTTTAACAAATCAAAAATGCATATAATGTGATACATTGAAATGTACACTGACTCTTTCACTCACTTTCTTCTTCTTTCTCCCTCTCTCTCTCTCTCTCTCTCTCTCTCTCTCTCTCTCTCTCTCTCTCTCTCTCTCTCTCTCTCTCTCTCTCTCTCTCACTTCATCTTTCAATTTCTTTCTCTTCTTCTATTTCTTCCTTTACCACACCGACACTTCGTGTCATCGAAACAATTCTACAGGCAAACTAATACGGGACAAGACATACATATGAGTGCGTATGCTTGTGTGAGTTTGTCTTTGCATGTGTACCAATGTGTTTGAAAGACAGAAGAAAGTAGAGAGAGAAAGAGAGTGTGATCTTATGTGTAAACGCTTGTATGTATGTGCTTGTAGATATAGACACTACACAGTTGATATGAACAACAATATATTGATAATGGATACACATGCATACATACGAACACACACACGCGCATATCTATATACGTATATATGTGTATATATATAT
>NC_068984.1:112777190-112778182 GCF_001194135.2 Octopus bimaculoides | reverse complement strand
TATATATACGTATGTATGTATGTATGTATGTATGTATATATGTATGTATTAGATCGTCTAGTATAGAATTTGTAGAAAAGAAAGATGTTTGCTAATGTTTTATAAATACAAGGAATAACTTTATTCATCAAAATATGCACCCATATCGTCTATACACTTTTGCCATTTCAATGGTAGCTTGTCCAGCCCGGAACTGTAAAAGCCTGGCAATCTAGAGTCAATAAAATCTTGGAAGTCCTCTTTTGCAGCATCGTCGGAATTAAATTTCTTTCCTATCAAAAAATTATCCAAATTCTGGAAGAAGTCGTAGTCAGTTGGAGCAAGATCGGGTGAGTATGGTGGATGATGGAGAACTTCCAACTCCAGTTCCTGTAGTTTCGCCAATGTCATTTTTGCAATATGTAGTCTGGTGTTGTCTTGCAATAAAATAGAAGTGGATCTGTTGACTAATCTAGACTGGGTTTTTTTTTTGGTTTTTTTTGTAAGTTTCTGCATCATATGGTTCAATCGGCCGAGATGGATGAGCCGGGTTTAATGAAATCATAATACATCACACCAGCGCCAGACCACCAAACACACACCATCAGAATTTTGCTTTTTGAACTGTGTATATTTATATGTTTATATATTTATATATTGTATATTTATATTCTATATATCGTTGTGAGTGAAAACTGGACAAGCGAAACTTTGTGATTGAAGGCCAAAGGGTTGATAAATTCTGTACTTTGAAATCCAGGATCGTCACATATCGGATCATACTGATACTGTTTGAGAATTGCGTTATATCGGTCTATATCTGTGGAATACTACTCACGGATTCATGCTACCGAAATGATGGTTCAGTTCGATCATTTGAGCTATCAAGAAATGCTCATCACGAAAACCGACGGCTGATCCATTATCTCCCTCTCACTCCCTTTATATGTATGTATATGTATATATATATATATATATATACATGGGCATTTTAAATATTAAATTGTAGTTAA
>NC_068984.1:112774911-112776600 GCF_001194135.2 Octopus bimaculoides | reverse complement strand
TATATATATATATATATATATATATATATATATATGTGTGTGTGTGTGTGTGTGTATGTATATGTATATATATGTATATATATATATATATATACATGGGCATTTTAAATATTAAATTGTAGTTAACGTGATCCTGGCATTTAGCAGTTTGCATGCATGCATCCACCTGCGAGAATAAAACACGAACAAGTTGAATTACCACCAAGAAACAACAACAACAACAGCAACAACAACGACCACCACCACGATAATCGACAACAAAATATCAACAACCAAACAGTACCAGAATAAAATCCGCAGCAATGACCGTAGCAACAACGCCATTTAAATGTACTAATGATATTTCACCCAGTATGAAATCCGTTATCACCGACATCCCCGTCTCCACTACTAGCTTCATTAGTCGTACAAGAAACTTTTACCAATACCAATACAGTCGTCCAAACACTTTTTTAAGCATTGCCATCTCAACCAACGCTGTTATTACTGTGATTAACAACAACATAGCCATCGCCAGTGACGACCTCCTAAGGTCCGACATCACTGCTAACAGCTTCACCTACTTTGAACGTTGCTTACTTGCGTCGCAACCAATACCTTTTACCAAAACTAGTATCGTGGATGACGACAACAACGGCAACGACCACCACCATGACAACAACAACAACTTCAAGAAGAAAGAGAAGGAGGAGGTGAAGGTGAAGAAAGATAAGGAAAAGAAGAACAACAAGAACAAAAACAACAGCAGTAACAGCAGTAGTAACAATAACATCAATCAATCAAATAAAGACGAGACAACCATCACAGTAAACTAGACGTATCTTTACAAAAAAGCCGTCATAATCACAACCAATAACGACTCAGTAGCAACAGCCAAGAACAGCTACAAACCTACAATGAGATCAACAACTACAACAATAGAACAGCCACCTCGACGACGACGACGGCCACCACCACCACCACCACCACAAAAACGTCAAAATCAACAAGAATAACAGCAAGACTGGCAAGTAATGAATGATATTGAGAAGGTGTTTGATGACGTCAAAAGATTAATTATGCAAATGCATTTAGTTTCAATCAGTACAGACCTGTTGAAATGTCACTTTGTTCTGGGGAAATGACAAGGAAAAAAATGAAAAATAAAAGCAAAAGCGAAGATCGACCATCATGATAATAATAATAACGCTAGAGATATTACAGAAGCTCGAACACCACTGGACATTATAGGTGCTTCTTCCCTTTCTCCCTCCTTCTCATCATCGTCCTTCCTTCCCATCACCAACCTCTTCTTCTTCTTCTTCTTCGTTGTTGTTGTTGATTATTGTTTTTTTCTTCTTTGTGTGATGTGAAAACGTCATATTTTTTTTTGTTTGATGCATTTCGTCATTTGATATTATTTCTCAATGTCTTTGGCCCTTGTAGCCAATGCGAGAAATTATCACCATTGTCGACCTCGTCTTTGTCGTCTTCACCGTACACGTCGTTTCCGCTGTCGTCTTCGTCGTCCTCATGGTGATGATGATGATGATGATGATGATGATGATGATGATGATCATCATCATCATCATCATCATCATCACGATCATCATTATTATTATATTATTATTATTATTATTATTATTATTATTGAGTGAGAGAGCAGTGCATGCCATCAAAGTGACACTGGGGTAAAATATACGAAGCCCA
>NC_068984.1:112772012-112774752 GCF_001194135.2 Octopus bimaculoides | reverse complement strand
TATTATTATTATTATTATTATTATTATTATTATTATTATTATTATTATTATTATTATTATTATTATTATTATTATTGAGTGAGAGAGCAATGCATGCCATCAAAGTGACACCAGGGTAAAATATACGAAGCCCAGAATACCCATCATGACTACCCGTCTGATAACGGTACACCAGGCACTTGCATCATAACCATATGTACGCGACAAGATAAACAGCGCATGATTCTAACTGGTGGGGCCTAGTTAGAATTTTCTTCAGGTTGAGTAGCCCATCCTGCTCAAAAGGTGTCTGAATAAAGGTAGTTTAAGGGTGTTGAACAAAACACCAATGTTTCCAGAGGTGTATTATTCAAGCCCCCAAAAATTCCTCTCAGCATATGGGTATGATGCTCCGCCACTACTTCTGCTCGTGATCAGGCATGCACATATCGTCAGTCACCAGGGGACATGCTCAGCTAGTTAAGGTCAAACATCTGACAAGTAAATGTGTGGTATTGGGCAGAATATTTGCTGTAGCCCATCTTTTATACCAAGATAAAACAATGTACATGATAACACTTCCAATTAGTTAAGATCAGAAGCCATAGGACCCGCAGCCGTGTATTACATCATGGCACGTGTTATTATTATTAAAGCTTGCTAGCAGACCGTTAGGACTACCAGAAAATGCTTAGTGGCATTTCCTCCGTCATTTGGCTGTAAGTTCAGACTCCGCCGAAGTCGACCTCGATTGAGAGAACAGCATACTCCTTTCGGGGTCGATAAAATAAGTACCGTTTGAGTACTGGGATCGATGTAATCGATTTATCCTCTCTCACGAAATTGCTGGCCCCGTGCCAAAATTTGAAACCGTTACTACTACTACTACTGCTACTGGTGGTGGTGCTGCTGCTGCTACTACTACTACTACTACTACTACTACTACTACTACTACTACTGCTGCTGCTGCTGCTGCTGCTACTGCCACTGTTGCTGTTGCTGCTACTACTGCAAGTTGTTAAAGGCGGTGAGCTTGCAGAATCGTTAGCTTAATGTTCTAAGTTCAAATTTCCCCGAGGTCGAGTATGCACTTCCTCATTTTCGGATCGAAAAAAATGAAGTAACATTTGAAAGCTTAGATAGATGCAATCGTCTAACATACCCCACTGAAATTACTAGACTTGTGCCATAGTTAGAAGAGATTATTATTATTATTATTATTATTATTATTATTATTATTATTATTATTATTATTATTATTATCATCATCATCAGCAGCAGCATCATCAACATCATCATCATCATCATCATCATCATCATCATCATCATAAAAGGCACCAATTGTCGATTGTGATAACGAAGATGTTCACACTCTAACGGTGATAATGTCGTGAACGCTGATGCTAGTTGCCACAGAGAGAATAGCTGACTGAGATTAGTACGACGATGGTTATGAAAGCTGTCGGTAGTAGTAGTAGTAGTAGTAGTAGTAGTAGTAGTAGTAGTAGTAGTAGTTATTATTAGTAGTAGTAGTAGCAGTTGTTGAAGAAGTAGTGGTAGTAGTAGCAGTAGAAGCAGTAGTTGAAGAAATAGTAGTAGTAGCAGCAGTATTAGTAGTAGTAGTAGTAGTAGTAGTAGTAGTAGTAGTAGTAGTAGTAGTAGTAGTAGAAGAGTAGAAATAGTAATAGTAGCAGCAATAGTTGAAGTAGTAGTAGTAGTAGTAGTAGTAGTAGTAGTAGTAATAGTAGTAGCAGCAGTGGTGGTGGTGGTGGTGTTAGTGGGGGCTCTAGTAGTAGTAGTAGTAGTAGTAGTAGTAGTAGTAGCTTGTGTTTAGTCCTTAGCCAATCCTGGTGGAAAAAATATTGATAGGTTTCTTTCTATGTGTAACCCTCCCGACTTTTGAGGATATCTGGGACAATATTATATAAGGTGTCCTTCCTTCTTTTAAGGTGGTAGCGTGTGATTAAAGAGCCATTTGATTGCTATTTCTAACAGAGTCAGCGGCCACATAAAGTCTCGCTTATTTGGTCGAGTTGGTGGAGTATTGATGGTGGTTGTGGTGGTGGTGATGGCTGTGACCACGTGGAGGCCGAGGGTGGGGATGATGGCGATGAAGACAACAATGATGATGATGATGATGATGATGACGATGATGATGATGATGATGACGATGACGACGATGATGATGATCATTATCATTTCCATATGATTATGATGATCTTAATGATGATGATGTTCATGATAATGACAAAGATATGATAGCAATGGTGGTGACGGTAACGAAGGTGAAGATAGGAACGATGATGATGATGATGATGATGATGATGATGATGAAGTTGATGATGATGATGATGACGATGATGATGATGAGGAGGAGGAGGAGGAGGAGGATGACGATGATGATGATGATGATGATGATGGTTGTGGTGGTGGTGGTGGTGGTGGTGGTGGTCATGATGATGATGGTGATGATGATGATAACTGAAATGCTAGTTAGGAGGGATGACAAAAGAGTATTTGAAGCATCAGGATGAGTGGAGAGAAGAATAGGAGTAGGAGAAGAGGAGAGGGCAGAGGGATAAATAGAAGGATTAAGGGATCGTTGAAGGTAGAATTATAAAGAAACCAAAGACAGATTATCACAAAATATCATGGCGTCAATAGTTGCGACGGTTTTGATAATGGTGATAATGAAGGGGAAGAAGAAGAAGAAGAAGAAGAAGAAGAAGAAGAAGAAGAAGAAGAAGAAGAAGAAGAAGAA
>NC_068984.1:112770886-112771995 GCF_001194135.2 Octopus bimaculoides | reverse complement strand
AGACACAGAAGAAGAAGAAGAAGAAGAAGAAGAAGAAGAAGAAGAAGAAGAAGAAGAAGAAGAAGAAGGAGAAGAAGGAAAAGAAGAAGAAGAAGAAGAAGAAGAAGAAGAAGAAGAAGAGGAAAAGAAGAAGAAGAAGAAGAAGAAGAAGAAGAAGAAGAAGCGAACGGTGACGATGAGGAGGAGGAGAGTCTAAGATGATGATAATAAGAGGGAGGAGGAGGAGAAAGGGGAGGAAACAGAGTCTAAGATGATGATGATGATAAGGAAGAAGAGGAAAGAGAGTCTAAGATGATGATGATGAGGCGGAGGGGGATGATAACGATGATGATGATTATGACGAAGAAAGAGTGCCTATGATGATGAAGAGGACGATAACGACGACGATGACGATGACGATGAATGCCAACCAACGATTGCGGTGACGATAACTAAAAAGAGGAGAGAACTCTATTAAGGGTGACGTATACAACGACCAACGTTTTACTTTATCTTCTTGGTCAAGATTGAAAACAGTACCTATGACCCCTAATAAGGACCTCGAGAATGTAAAGAAGCAAGGAAGGGAGGGCGTGAAGAAGGTATGCTTATAGCGGAGGCGACCCAATTTTAATGATTGTCATAAATTGGAGATTAGCATCACGAAGAGAAAGGCGTTTGTGTCAAACTGGGCGACAAATTCAGTTTATCAGTCTAGTAGGCTATAGATGGACTGCATCTCTGAATGCAAAGCGCCAGGACAATTATTGCACTGAAGCCGCTCCGACATTGTTTAAGCCCCACACGTTCAAAGCCTTGGATTGCTATTCAATTATTTTTTTTATCGATTCCGAAAGAATGAAAGGCAATATTGACCTCGACTAAATTCAAACAACTCAGAGTGCATATATATATATATATATATATATATATATATATGGGAGAATATACAAATAATAACAACAGACGAGGACAGGTGGTGTAAATAACAAAAGTATATATTAGTATGACGCTCGGGAATACGGAAAGTCTTTGACGTTTCGAGCTACGCTCTTCAACAGAAAGAATACGGAGACAAGGAGAAAAACACGGAGAAAAAAAATTGAATAGTGTTCAGTCAACGGTCAATC
>NC_068984.1:112764113-112765083 GCF_001194135.2 Octopus bimaculoides | reverse complement strand
TATATATATACATATAAACAACTACAAGAACGGTAATTACATAATGATATATATATTAATTAACTAATTTTAATTATGGTGTCTAATTGCCATGTTCTACAAGGCAGGTACATAAGTAGTCATTTTGTCTAAAAGAAATTCTGAAGAAGTCATAATCTCTTCCGAGTTATCTCTGCTTCATTTTTGTAATACCATAACATAGATATGCCTGACTATTCCCATATGGCTTTTTTGGCTCTTGCTATATCAAAGCAGTTATTAAGAGGGCACTTTTAAGCAGATTTAGTTAAATGCAGTTTCTATATCAGGTTTCGTCTTTAACGGCAATATCCCCATGTAATTTTAAGGACCCAGTAATACAGTAACAAAATTAAAAAAAAAAAGAGAACGTTAGAAATAAAGAGAACGAAATGAAATGAAAGTATTAGAAAAAAAATGCTACGGTTGTAATGTAGGCACGAAAAGAAAGATGTTCAAACATCTTCAAATATTTTGATCCCAACTGTCACGTCATCAAAAGCACTTAGCAAAATATCTATTTCCACCATAGTTTTGACGCAATGCATTCATAAAAATCTTCAAAGAAATACGAAGAAAGGAAGGAAGGAATCGGTAATTGCTTTTTGAAGTAAGCTTATTATGAGTACAAACGTGTTGAGCACAATCACGTTTAGAAAGTGTAGAATCTCGTCTGGTGAAGCAGCCTCGACAGGGTAGAAAGTTGGTTAGAGAAAATGTATTTGTTTACTAAATACGCAGATCCTTGTGTATGTATGTGTGTGTTTTATGTTTCAGAGTGTTTAAGGTGATAATAGCGTCATTAGACGTATACTTTTCTAGCGTATGGGGAGGCTTATAGCCGATCTCTTGTTATAACTATGTATATAATTATTTAAAATATTTGTAAAATTTACCTATAAGATTTTTATTTCCCCCCTTAGCCCTGGTAAAATCATTAATGATTTTTACC
>NC_068984.1:112761711-112763327 GCF_001194135.2 Octopus bimaculoides | reverse complement strand
AATGAGTTATATCAAAAGTACTTTATGAAGCCCTTAGGGTAAATTTTGTTTGGATAACTTTTATTTAATTTCTACGGTAATAATCTTATTATGATAATATTTTTTAGAAAGTTTCTTTCACATATTTAAACTACGTAATTTTTAATTAGCAATCTTTGATTTTTAGTAATGATTATTAATGATAATTAATGCAATCTAATTTATAACATTATTTGCTATTTGACTAGAGATTATTTACTATTTTAAATATATTATTTTGTTATTTACTCATAGATAAATAGCGCATTGTTATCATGATGACATGTATTTTTTTAACAATATGAAAGAATGAAAGGGATACTTCTTATTTAGCCATTTTTTTTTTAAATATTTAAAATAAAAATTTGTTCCTGGTATTTAAAAAATCTAATGCGCTAAAATATATTTAGATTAAAATACTTAATAGTATACAAATATATTTTATGACCATTATATTAGTTTATTTTTATTTTTTATCTTTGTGTTTGTTTTTAATTATTGACGTTCACGCTTGAAACAAATATATTTAAATTCTGTCTTACACTGAGGAGATTCTTGCCCACAAACAATGGAATTTTATAATTTTATTAAGGTGAAATTCGCTTTAAAGCCTCCCTACTGAATGTTCCCATCAACAAACTTAACGAAGTATGGTGTTATGCGGAGGAACACAGCATAGAACGAAATCTAAACCTTAATGTTTAAACTCAGCATGTTATCTATGTTACATTCACTTCCTAGCTCTTTTTTCTTTTTCATAAATATTGATACATTCCTCACTAAATGAGATAAGTTTTATCAATTGCTAGCGTTTTGCTGATCAAAGATATCAAATTCCGAGAGAGATTAGCCTATTTTTTGAGGAAGGAAGTAGGAGCTCTAAACATTGGTAGCATTTTTCCGTAGAAATGAAGAGGAATAAACTATAGTTTAGACGATTTCAGACATGCAGTTATGAGTTCGAAACCAACAAGGGATAAAATTACAATTATAAATAGGTTTTCTGCTGAAGGCAATAGGTCTAGTTGGAAAGTATTTATTGTTTTATCTCATTACGAAATAAAGAGCTTGTTCTGTAATAGTTTTATGCACCCCGCCACTCACACACACGTGTAGTATTAACGATTATGGAACCAGAAATTTGAAAATATCCGTCACATCTTTTTTTTTTTTTTAATGGAAATAAATGTTACATTACTGAAAGTTACTAAGTGATTCTATACAGTAATGTTTCACTGAATACGTGTGTGTGTGTGTGTCTTTGATTGTGTGTGTGTATACATATACATATATATATGCATTTACACACACACACACAAATACATATATATATGTACACACACAAATACATATATATATACATATACATACATAGATATATATGCTTACACATATATATATGTATATGTATATCTATCTATCTACCTATGCTTCTCTCACTCTCTATGTATATATTTATGTGTGTGTGTATGTATGTATGTATGTATGTATATATATATAGATATATATGTATGCATATGTATATATTTGTTGTGTATATATTGGTATATATATATATATATATATGTGTGTGTGTGTACGGGTTTGCTTCAGATCGG
>NC_068984.1:112758342-112761364 GCF_001194135.2 Octopus bimaculoides | reverse complement strand
TATATATATATATATATATATATATATATATATATATATGCGCATAAGTCTTGTTTTGTGAAGAGCGTGATGTTTAACTTGATACAGACGTAATTATCTAAGCTAAAAAAGATGTAGGAAGAAGGAACTACTTAATAAAGTATATTAGAGGCGTGTTCTTAGGTGATATTTATAGTATAATTGTATTTGCATGAATATTTAATGTTTTCTTGTTAGTCTATTAATGAATAGATTTGAAATTTGTGTGAAAATATTCTACGTGGATAAAAATCATCACGTAAACGGTAAGAGAGAAAAAGGAAAAAATATGTAGCTAGAAGATATGTTAGTTTAACATTCGAATGTTTGATATAAAATGTGAAGTAGATGTTTGCGTGTTACCTTGGAGGATGATTGAAGATTAATTGTCAGAGTGTTGTATGTTAAGATCAACCGTTGTGTAACAGTAGTCAGATAAGTGGATGGTGAAAAGATGTATAAATGAATAGTAAAGGTAGAAGGGGAATTATGTAACGGGGACGAAGTTAACATAATATTTAGGAATATATTGCAAGATATGATAAATATTAGTGCGGTTTTTCTGATTATAAACTAAGGATTAGTTGTCTTATAATTATATAGCGATGTAAAAATGAAATGGTTGTAGATATGTGTGTTTAAGTAAATTGAAGTAAGCAAATTGAGAGGAAAAGTTTTAGTGCTGGGGATAGGAGAGAATAGAGAAATATATATTTGTTAGAAATATGCACACAGATAACTTAGAACCAACATTTTTGAGAGATTTATTTCTCCTTTCCCTCGTTGGATATTTGCTGCTCGAAGAAAAGGTTTCCTTCTCGCTGCTCTGCTGTTATAGGTAAGTTGATGGATATGCCTCACAGAAGTACTCCAGCTCATTTGCAGTTGCTCTGTAACATCAGGTGCTTTACAACGGAGATAATTTTCAACAGTTCGCTTCACATCCCGAAGATATCTATCAGCAGGGCGAAGTCGACCTTAATGAGATGCTGTTGATTCCGTTGTTTTGTTGTAAATTGTACAACCAATTCAATCACTGTTTACTGAGCAAAGAAGAATCCCAAGGTTTTGTGCAGTCTTACACTGGCTAAGCCCAATCTCAGGTTGACGCACACTACGCTGTCTTTGAAAATCAAATAATTTTTTGCTTCTGGTGTTCGCAGCATGGCTATTTGTTATAAATAATTAATATACTAAAAGGTAGATTAAGGCAGCGAGTTAGCAGAATCGTTAGCACACCCGGGAAAAATGCTTAGCAGCATTTCGTCTGTCTTTGTGTTGCGAGTTCCTATTCCGCCGAGGTCAAATTTACTTTTCATTCTTTCGTGATCGATAAATTAAGTACCAGTGAAACACTGGGGTCGATGTAATCGACTAGTCCCCTCCCCTAAATTTCAGGTCTTGCGCCTACAGTAGAAAGGAATATACTAAAAGATAATCGCCGGGCAATATGCTTTGTAACATTTCGTCCGTTTTTATGTTTTTAGTTCAAATTTATCAACCCAGAAAGGGGTTGATAAAATAAGTATCAATTGAGCCCTGGGGCCGATGTAATCTACTTATTCCTTCCCTTGAAATTGCTGGACTTGTGCCAAAATTTGAAACCAATATGTTAAAAGGTAATATTTACTCCCTGCTTAAAGTGGAAGTTGTGTTAGAACATAGAATATTGCGTTATTTACCACGAGAGGACCTTATGAACTTGTGATGCATAAAAGCACTCGCATTTATATTTCTGGCGGACGAGAGCCATCCACTGCGGCCGCTGTGATCTGAAAAGAAAAATAATATATTAAAAGTTTAAAGCACCAGGTAATGTTCGCACAGATGATACGGTATAAAAAGTGGAGTCAATTTATTTTTAAGAAGCCTGTGTATATTCATAGGAAAACAAGACAAAAAAGAGACATTTGTCTGTTAAGAGGATAACTCTTATGTTTAAGTGGAAAGCTGAATTTAAGTTGGCAACAAAGTTAGGTTTTAGTGCGTGGCTAGTATGAATTAATGTAGAGGTATGAGACTAAAAACTAATGCTGCTATACTGGGGGTATAAAGAGAGTAACCTAAGTTTGTATTCAAAGAGTAGTGGAGAATAGTTAACAAATTGTCAGTGTGATACTTTGTTTAATTTCGCGTGATAAGATCAAAAGTAAATCAGTATCAAGATAATTAAATATAGATTAACAATGGATTTTTATAATTTGTCAGTCATGTAATAAGTTAAATAACAGTTTTGTTTGTACAAAAATATAGTATAAGTTATCTACTATGAAATCACGATTTACTAAAAGTGTGTTCAAGTTTATAGATGGTTAGCATCTTCATGAAGAGAAGTAAAACCGTTTTGCTAATTCATGGAAAGGTCGAGATTAAGTAAAATGCTGAGTTTTGATTAAGAGAATGAAGGAATGGGGAGTTCGTAGGATGTGGACAGTGAGTAGAATCTTATAAGTTTTTTTTTTAATCTTTTAGTCAACAGAGAAGGTACTGCCCATGACCTATTACAGGGTCTCCGAAATTGGTGAAATGGACGGAGGAAGCTGCTAATAAATCGGAAATGTGATCCGAATGTTTACAACAAAATCGAGTCCTCTAAAGGCGCCCAAGGTGGCAGGTAGTGGTGTTAAGCGGTGAGACGTGTTAAGTTTACTATTCAAGTCTGTAATGTCAGGATTTGAATACAGAAAGCGAAGAACTGGAAGAAATACTGCAAAGAAATACTGCAAAGTGGCTGGTACTACTTCGTTACAGTTCCGCCAATAACTTCTATTCTGACTACGAAAAGTATCAGAATGTTGGATTGTAACCTAATATCCTAATTGCCCAAAATCTTATCCAACACTTTGTATTCAGCACCGTTTTCCTTAAAAATAATTGTAGACTGTTATGCAGTTATTAGACAGACATGTATACGTGAATGAATATACATATGTACATACGTGCATACGTATATACATGTATACGTACATAGTATATACACAAGCACATATATATGTATATATAT
>NC_068984.1:112750946-112756137 GCF_001194135.2 Octopus bimaculoides | reverse complement strand
CCACCACCCCACCACCACCACCAAAGCAGCAACAACAACAACAATCATTCCCCTTATTATCATAGCCAACACCATCAGCACAACACATCTATGAATTCCACGACCAGCGCTACCATTATCAACACCACCAACAACATCACTAGTACCTGCACTACCAACACCACAACCAACAACAACAACAAGAAGAACACCGTCACCATCTCTACCAATTCTAGAACCCTCACCACTACTACCACCACCGTTACCTAACCAACATCAATACCATGGCCATCACCACGACCACCATTACACACCACTACTATCACTATGACCAGTAAACACCACGACCATTATTCCAATTCTTACCAACGCTACGCTGTTTCAATCACCACCACCACCACCACCACCACCGCTACAATCACTATCAACTTAACTACTACTACTACGACTACTACTACTACTACTACTACTACTACTACTACTACTACTACCACTACAGCTGCTGCTGCTGCTGCTGCTGCTGCATAACTCTTAACTGTGCAACCTCATTCATTCCAGACAAACACAAAATATCATCACGTGTTTAAAAAAAAAATATTGACGTTGTGACGGAATATACAGGACACAATGATAAATATTAAGACACAAATAACATACTCCAACCAAGGCCACCATGTCTGAATCCATATATGGCCTCCACAGCAAACTCATGGTAGACAAGCGTAGACTAGACAGTGTGGGGAAAGCAACACGGTGGGACATTACGTCCTAATTAATGATCCACAGAACGGCATGTCACAGGGTGGAGGCGCTTGGCTTCGTGGTTAGGGGTGTTGGACTCATGATCATAAGTTTGTGGCTTCGATTCCAGAACCGGACGATTCATCTGATCTTGTGCGGAGAACTTGGTTTCCCATTGCCCCAGGCCACTCAGCTCCCAAAAGTGATTATTTCTGTGACGGAAAGGTGTCCCGAACCAGCGAGGGGTAGTAGATACACCAGAAAATCTAAGAAACCAGCTCTATGAGTCTATATGATTCAGGAAAGGCTCTCCTTCTTTATGTTATAGTGAAAAGTAGAGCTATGCTAGCATGCATAGTAAGGGATCGATCCTGGATAGAGTTCTACTAGTTCGTATATACCATAGACTTCAGATAAACTGTAGGTCCGCTGGATTAGATGCTTAAAAGGTTAAAGATCCTTGGAATTGTACAACAACCGCTAGAACAATAATCGCTTCTAGTATAGGTCAAAACCAAGAAATTCAGGAGAGGGGAACATATCATACTGGTTTGGTTTCAAATTTTGGCATAAGGCCTGTAATTGTGAGGAAGGAACTAGTCGATCACATCGATCCCAGTGCTTGACTGGTACAAGGTTTATCAACTCGGACACTGTGAATGGTAAAGTCGATCTCAGCTGAGTTTGAACTCAGAAACGCAAAGACGGACGAAATGCTGCTAAGCATTTTGCCCGGCATGCTAACACTTCTGCCAGCTCACTCTCTTAGAACAGTTTATGGTATTCGTTTCAAATTTTGGTACAAGACCAGTAATTTCGGTGTTATTACATCGATTCCTGTGGTCAGCTAGTACATATTTCATCGACCCCGACACGATGAAAGACAAAGTCGAGCTCGATGGAATTTGAGATCAGAACGTCACGATAAATGAAATTCCGGTCGCCGGCTCTTGTGCACCCACACACGCAAGGAATTACTTTTGCGGGGTTTGGAGTCTGGGCCAACCGTTGATTATATCGACTCAGAAAAGGAAAAAAGTAAATATAACCTCGGTGGATTTTGACCTCAGAATGTGAAGACAGATGAAATACCGCTATGCATTTAGTCTGACGTGCTAACGATTCTGCCAGCTCAACGCTCTAGCTCTAATGATATTTTTTTTATTTTTGAACAAGGGCAGGAATTTTGAGGGGGAGAATGTTAGTCAATATCATCGACATCAGTATTTGGTTGGTACTTTATTTTATTGACCCAGGGAGGATCAACGTGCAAGATTGACCTCGGTGGGATTTGAACTCAGAACGTAAAATGCCAGAAGAAATATCGCAAAACATTTATTCTGACGCTGTAGCGATTAGCCTCACATATTTTTTCTATACTAGGCTCAAGGTCCGAAAATGTTTTTTGTGGGGTGCAGTCGATTAGATCGACCCAGTATGCAACTGGTACTTAATTTATCGACTCCGAAAGGATGAAAGGCATAGTCGACCTCAGCGGAATGTGAACTTAGAACGTAAATTTATACTCATATATCGCCGTTACAACAACACTAACAGTAGCAACAAATGAACTACTACTACTACTACTACTACTACTACTACTACTAATGTTGCTGCTGTGCAAACATCAACGGTGACTACCTCTTATAGTGCCACTTACTAGAACAAAACCATGTCTCGGAATATAACGTCCCACCAATGATAAGAGTTGCTATCAGCGACCCAATAAGAATAACAAAACAACAAAAGCGGTGGTAGCTGGGGCGGCAGCAGAGGCGGCAGCAGGGGCGGCAGCGGCAGCAGTGGTAGCAACGACAGCAACAACAACAACAACAACAACGATGAAAACGAGAACAATAACAACAACAGAAACGACAAAAGCAATAGCTGCAAGAACAAGGGGCGGAGACTTACATTGAAGTCACTGAACCTAAACGATCTACAACAGTTCTATTAGCAATCTTAATCAGAAGAGAGAGAGAGAGAGAGAGAGAGAGAGAGAGAGAGAGAGAGAGAGAGAGAGAGAGAGAGAGAGAGAGAGAGAACGTTATATAGTTTCGTTCGTACTGATTCTGATGATGATGGTGATGACGGTGCTGAGGGTGATGAGGAAGGGAAGGAGGAGTTGTGGAGTAATAAAAAGGAGGGGGAAGCAGCGAAAGTGGCAAATATTTGTAATGAATTGTTAAAGCGATACTAAATCGGTGCCAATTCGACTTATCAGAGAGACAACCTAGACAGTGAACAGACAAGCAGGGAACAGCTCATAGTCACACATTCTCACAACCCCAACCTCCATTACATACAATTCAATTAATAATTGCTTTCAATATAAGCACAAGACCAGAAATTTGAGATGGCAAAGAGAATAATCGATTAAATTCATCCCAATATTTGCCCATTACCATCTTCTATCGACAGCGAAAGTTGATCTACGTCGGATTCGAACACAGAACACGCAAAAGACCGTAGCTAGATGCCACTGAGTATTTCGTCTGACGAAATGTTGTTGGCACTCCGTCGCTTACGACGTCGAGGGTTCCAGTTGATCCAATCAACGGAACAGCCTGCTCGTGAAATTAACGTGCAAGTGGCTGAGCACTCCACAGACACGTGTACCCTTAACGTAGTTCTCGGGGATATTCAGCGTGACACACTGTGACAAGGCTGACTCTTTGAATTACAGGCACAACAGAAACTGGAAGTAAGAGTGAGAGAAAGTTGTGGTGGAAGAGTACAGCAGGGTTCGCCACCATCCCCTGCCGGGGCCTCGTGGAGCTTTAGGTGTTTTCGCTCAATAAACACTCACAGCGCCCGGTCTGGTAATCGAAACCGCGATCCTATGACCGCAAGTCCGCTGCCCTAACCACTGGGCCATTGCGCCTCCACTGTCTGACGAAATAATGTGCTCTAGAGTGATACATATATTTTGCTTGTCCATTATTTCTTTCTAATATAAATCTGCCCGCTCAATGATGAACTCCTTACAGCCATTCATTGCGAGGCAGCTACAGCATTTTTTGTTTTAGTCGCAGCCCAAGTCGGAGATTCAGCGGTAAACCAATCCGAGCACTTATTGTATGTATGTATGTATGTATGTATGTATGTGTGCGCGCATGTGTGTGTGTGTTTTGTGCATGCATGTGCACGCGTGTATATTCTTTTTCTCTTTCTAATTTTAGAAGAAATTTTGACCGGCCACCTACTTAATAGGAGGGTTATGAAAAAAAGTATCTTGTTTTAACCATCAGCTTTTAAATCTTAAGGTATTGCAGATTTTTATAGTCCCGGATATCGTGATCATGTGTAACATATGAATTAAGGATTTGCATCCTCTCTCCAAGGTCCCAAGGTCCCAAGATCAGACGGGTTGGTATCTATCTTGTTGCTCAAATAATAATAGGTATAAAGCTCAAAGAGTATCTTGGGTACTGGATTTACAATGTATGTACGTATATGCATGTGTGAACACGTGTGCAGTTGTATGTAATAGCATGCTAAGTAATTAGTATATAAAAAGAGATTAGATCATTAAAACAATAAACAATTATATAACAGTGGGAATAGCGTGGATGCTACGTCTTTCCATTTCAGTGTATAATGCAGAGCGCGGCAGAAAAGTCTCCCATACTTCACACGGCGATTGATGTGAAACTCCTGAATTTAGGCAAATAACAATGGTGTCTTCTTTTATCGTTATTTCTGGGGTTTTTTTTGGGGGGGTTTTTTTAGTTGCTGTTATAGTTTGAAGCGGTATATACGGTTGTGTTTACTATTAAGACATTTGCCAAGACTTGTAAATCTGAAGGGGATTTTTTGCCGCACCCCTGTGTTTTGACTGGCAACCGTCAGTGCAGACATGGATCTGTTGGCGATTTATATATAGAATCACAATTACTTGACATCGAAATTGCAGACCACCTTGAAAATATAGTATTCCTCTCATAGAAATCAATTTGCATATTAAGACGTTTTAACAAAAGGCATTCTTGAGGTATGAGCAATACATTTTTAATAATATCTGGGAAATACGCCTTCTTTCATGTTTTATAACATTACAAAACAAACTCACATAAAAGTAGGAACACTGGTTGTCATTTATCCCCACCCCATTCTCTATCTTTCATTCGCTCTTTCATATACATGTATATAGGTATATGTGTACATACATATGTGTATATCTTTATGTGTACACACAGACATACATATTTACATATACATATATGATTGTATATATATACATACATATACAAGAATAAGGGCAGAGAATCGTCAATTAGTAATAGAATTAATAATTAACAATTTTGCCAAGTAGTTCAGTATGAAAAAACCTTTATCGGTAAAACCATTTATCATCATAAATATACAGGGATTAGCATTGAGTTGCTTCTCCAACATACTGAAAATTTAGAAATAGCAGTCAAAGAACTACTGATTCTAAACTACAAATTTTTCTCTAAACGGAATATTG
>NC_068984.1:112746413-112750515 GCF_001194135.2 Octopus bimaculoides | reverse complement strand
ATCATGCAAGGTAAGGCACAAAGCACGTTAATTCACACGGCAATAATTTAACCAGCACAGATGTACGTCTCTTTGAAATAGATCTGCCTCTTTCACAGACCCAAACGTCTAATCATAATGGTTTCACATTTTGACACAAGGCCAGTAATTTCGGAAAAGTTGACAACTTGTACTTATTTTATCGACCCTGAATGATGAAAGGCAAAGTTGATCTCGGCGAAATTTCAACTCAGAACATAAGGATGGACGAAATACTGCTAAGCATTTTACCCGGCGTGCAAGCGATTTTACCAATTTGCCGCCCGAAAACCTCACATGACATCGGTACTGACTTACACTCATCTACGCAAATATACAACATAATTGCGCGCGTGCATGTGGTGTTCGTGCGCGCGCGTGTGTGTATATAAGGCACATATCTATAAGATACATGTAAATTTACTTTCAATCGATTCAGTTATTAGACGTCTCTTTTCACTTTGAAAGACGTCTCCGGTCACAATGAACGTGCAGAAATAATAATGTGCTGACTTTTCTCATTGAATTATGTTGTTTCTGGTTTCTCTGTATTCAAAAGTGCGAAAATCTATATTTTAATCACCGACAGAGCATTTATATTATAATGTTGTGTACATATTTCTCATTAAACATCGTTAGGAACATAAAGAATCGTAAAGCGAAATAAGTGGGAGAGTATCTGACTAAAATATAAAACTTCAACCTTGTTTCGTTTTAAAACCTGTGTGATCTAGTTGTGTTTAATTTACATCTGTTTGAGAATTTTAAAATAATGCTAAGTAATAATCCCTTCTCTTATAAGTACAATGCCTGAAAATTTAGAGGAAGGTGACTAGTCGATTATATCGACTCCAGTGATCAACTGGTATTTGTCTTATAGTTCCCAAAAGGATAAAAAGTGAAGTCGACCTCTAGAGCATTTGAACTCAGAACGTTAAGCGGTAAACATTTTGTTCGGTGTGCTAACGATTCTGCCAGGTCGCCGCTGTATGTTAAGCAATAATATTTTCTACTATAGGCACAAGGCCCGAAAATGGTGGGGGAGGGGCAGTCGATTAGATCGACTCCAGTGCGCAACTGGTACTTAATTTATCGACTCCGAAAGGATGTTAAATTATAATCAATCATGTACTGACAGCATGATTGTAGGTTTAAAATGTTCGCATTGCGATGAAGTGCTCTAGGTTTTAATTCTCACAGCGTGACACTTTCTTTGTAATATTTTCTACTATAACTTCGAATCAAACCAAGCCTTATGAATGAAATTAGATGGAAAGCGAATAAAAGCTCCTGTCATACAGCCTATATATAATGAGTAGTTTTCACTTGCCACCCCTAATAAATTTTTGATTTCAGTTAAATAACATAGATAACAATGTATAGCAAATTTTTATTTTTATTTTTGTGTGTCTCTGGTCAGTAAGTGTTATTTCCTGTTTGCTTCTATCTAGAAATCAAAGGAAATAACTACTATTCCATTCAAACTTTGCATTTGTGACCTGGACATCAATGTTTTGAAACTGACTTATTTTCCATTACATTTCAGATAGATTCAGCACTGAATTGCAGAAGCAGAAATATTGTTATAGCATGTATGCTGCTTAATGTCACAGATTTGCTTGTCAGTTGCTTGACCTTAACCACTTGAGTATGTCCCTTAGTGACTGACAATATGCGCATTCCTACTCATGAGCAGGACAGTGGAAGAGCATCATAGTCATGTGTTGAGATGGATTCTTTTGGGTTTGAATAAATATGACAAAAGCCAAACTTGATGGAAATATTAGCCGTTTTCATACTTTCTAGTTGTAAGCAAATAAGAAATAACAGTTGTTACGCCAGGACAAAAGTCGTGTTACACATTGTAATGGCTTCCATCATTTGATTAAATAGTAGAGGCTGAGAGGGATATAATCAGTCGAATATGTCTATTTATCTGCAAATGTATGAAAGCGTACGTATCCGTTTCTAATGAGTTTAGCGTAGTAATGCGCAACTTTTTTCAGATGGTTGTTCACAGACTTTATCAGGAAATCTTTACGGACCACCAGATGTAAATTTTCTTTTAATTGCATTATGCAACAATGCAGTATAAAATAAATAAATGGAATTAAGATATCGATTGTGTAATACATATGATGTATCAAATTGAGTTATCGAAATGAGCGATAGAACGAGTACAGTAAAATTGCAGTTGGGAATGGAGTATCGAACATTTCATTCAAAGTCCTTCCTCAGAGTAAATATGACCGGTGAGAAATAAAAGAAAGAGTTTTATTTCTTCTGTGTTTCCTCTCTGCTTTGTAGAGGCACAATGGCCCAGTAGTTAGGGCAGCGGACTTGCGGTCATAAGATCGCGGTTTCGATTCTCAGACCGGGCGTTGTGAGTGTTTATTGAGCGAAAACACCTAAAGCTCCACGAGGCTCCGGCAGGGGATGGTGGCGAACCCTGCTGTACTCTTTCTCCACAACTTTCTATCACTCTTTCTTCCTGTTTCTGTTGTGCCTGTAATTCAAAAGGCCAGCCTTGTCACAGTGTCTCACGCTGAATATCCCCGAGAACTACGTTAAGGATACACGTGTCTGTGGAGTGCTCAGCCACTTGCACGTTAATTTCACGAGCAGGCTGTTCTGTTGATCGGATCAACTGGAACCCTCGACGTCGTAAGCGACGAAGTGCCAACAACAACCTCTCTGTTTCGATTTTAGATTGTCGTGTAAAAAAATTAGTATCTTCGGTTTTATGAAATACGCTGCGGAACACCGAATCCTTTGTAGGATATATCACATCTAAAGTGTAGAGTAGTGTAGCTTGCTTTGATTTTTGATAAGGCTATAACGGAGACAGCGAGAGAGGAGAAAGTGACAGCTAAAGGGTGAGAGAGAGAGAGAGACAGACAGACAGACTGACTGACAAAGACACACACACACACACACACACACACACACACACACACACACACACACCGGAAAATAGTGGACTGAAAAGATACTCGAAAACCGTTAAATTCTTATTGCAATTTGAAATATTGCTCTAAGTATGTTGTTGCTGCGCGAAACAGCGCTAACCCATTTGAAATCAAATGTTACATAGAGCCGACACTCAATACTGATTTCTGTAGTGCAGAGCGGATGAAGAGATAAAAACCTTCTCCTCGATAAGAAGCTAGTTAGACGATGGCAAGTGTCAACTTTATCCGAAAGAGAATACAACGGAACACAGCATTGCTTGGCGGCAGCGAAATAATAGTGTAGCTGCTGCTTAGAATAATGAGCTATTTTCACATCTGTAGCAACTTAATAGGTAGATGCAAAATGGCTGTTTACCATCGGGAAGACCAAATCAACACCCGTGACAGCAGGAAAACTTTGGCCTTTGTATATGACGCCAGTGGATAAGGCTGTGGCGATAATGCTTATAGACTCATGGTGAGAACATTATATGAATTCGATAGTCATGATGGTAGATATAGGTCTGTCTGAGTAAGAAGTAATGTTAAAGTCTGTTGCTATTGATGAGTGATGTGATTGTGGAGTCGGTGAGTGACACCAGTCATAGTGCTGTAACTGTGGTTAATAGTGCTGCTGATGGCTGGCGGGGATGGCGGATGTAATTAAGGTTTTAACTGAGGGGTGTGGGTAAGATGGTGGAGGGGAAGTTACACATTTCTCATGCCAACGTGTGAACGAAATTACAGTAGTAATGGTTTGGTGGCGATAATTCTGTTGTCAACGATGATGATGACGACGACGATGACGAAGATGATGACGATGACGATGACGTCGACAATGATGACGGTAATTATGATGATGATGATGAGGGCGGTGACTATGATGATGGTGTTAGTGACGGGGATGTGATTAATTATAATTAAGTGTATTTAATTATAAATAATTTGGTAATTAGTTTGCAGGTTTAGTTTGATTTTCAGCCGATGGTGATAAGAACAATAGTGTTTATCGCAACAATTAGCAACATTTGTGTCGTTGTTTTTCTTGTTGTTGTTGCTTTTGTTGTCGCTGTCTTTGTTCTTGTTGTTGCTGCTGCTGCCAATGGTGGACTAACTTTGTCAGCAATTGTATC
>NC_068984.1:112741260-112742183 GCF_001194135.2 Octopus bimaculoides | reverse complement strand
ATATATATATATATATATATAATATAATATATATGTGTCTGCGCATTTATGTGTATCTATGAATGTTGCCAGTCACTATCAAAAACTTAATTAAAAGCTTAGACATCAACTACAGTAAGTATACCAGTAGTAGTGATATTTCCCATTATCCATACCGTTGCTTTTTCTAGAGTTCGTTTTTGAGAACTTATGCTTGAGTACGGTAAAAGATATTTTCCCAGGAAACCCTAGCGCGACATCGAACCCAAGATTCATGACTACGAAACAAACGTCTGTGTGCGTATATTTGTACAGACACACATGCTTATACGTATATATAAACAACACATGTACACGCACATATTAGCAGTTCAGATCCTTAATATTTCTAACGGTTAATGCAACGAGGTGGCAGACTCGATACCGCGCAGGACAAAATGCTTCGCAGCTTTTCTTCCAACTTTACATTTTGATTTCAAATTCCACCGAGATTGATTTTGTCTTTCGTCTTTTCAAAGTCGATAAAATAAGCACCAGGCCTTGTGGTCTATGATAAAACGAATATTTATAACGATGAATGTTATAAATATAAAAGTAAAAGTTTGAGAGGGAAAATAGCGCGCGAGAAATAGTCAGTAACTTAAAGCTTTTATAAGTATCATCAACAAATGAACTAACGGATTGTACGGCGATGACGGTTTAGGAGTTTCTTATCCCATTAATGGTCACGGTATGGATATATTCGAAGAGAACCATTTGAAGTGAAAATTACCTTTACCCCGATTTCTAAGAGATTTTTAGGTGTTACGATATATATATATATATATATATAATAAAGTAAAGTTGTGGAATACCGTACGAGTGGAAATATATATGAAAGAAGGTTTGAAAATGCACTTATTTTTTTAAAATATTTATTTACTTAACCGGTTTCACTTTTTTTA
>NC_068984.1:112740566-112741250 GCF_001194135.2 Octopus bimaculoides | reverse complement strand
ATATATATATATATATATATATATATATATATATATATATATATACATATATATATATATATACATACATACATACATGCATACATGTGTGTATACATATTTATTATAACGTGAGTTGTGCACAAGGGTGTGGGAATAGTATTGTCCAAATAGGTATTTGGATATGGTTATCTAAAATAACGTTTCACAGAATGAATATGTTAACACAGAACGCACTCCGTACTACTCAAAACGTAGTTACGATATTAAACTAACACAGTAACCAATAAGGATGATCAACGCTTTCAACTACTGGCAGTTTACACAGTTTCTTTCTTTTATTGAAACGCGTTTGTCCACTTTCAGTCACGTGGATGTAATCAGGATCCTTCCTCAACAATATTCATCGGTATATATGCACGTGTGTGTGTGTGTGATGCAGTTAGTGCAACCACCAAGGTACGCCCAGACAGTGTTATATTTGCTTTTCCTTCATTATTATTTTGCAACGCCGCTTAGCACTTTGTCCGGCTTGCTAGCGATTTTGCCAGATCGTCAACTTATCATTTTATAATAATAATAATAATAATAATAATAATAATAATAATAATAATAATAATAATAATAATAATAATAATAATAATAATAATAATAATAATAATAATAATAAGAAGAAGAAGAAGAAGAAGAAGAAGAAGACATCTT
>NC_068984.1:112736177-112740556 GCF_001194135.2 Octopus bimaculoides | reverse complement strand
TTCTTCCTGTTTTTGTTGTCACGCTGAATCTCCCCGGGAACTACGTTAAGTGTACACGTGACTGTGGAGTGCTCAGCCACTTGCACGTTAATTTCACGAGCAGGCTGTGCCATTGATCGGATCAACTGGAACCCTCGTCGTCGGAACCGACGGAGTGCCATATAACATAATTTATATCAAATAGTAGTAATAAAAACCTTTCTACTATAAGCACAATAACTGGAATTTTGCGGGAGGGTGCTAGTCGATTACATCGACCCAGTAATCAACTGGTATTTATTTTCATACTACGAAGTATGAAAGCTAAGTCGACCTCGGCGGAATTTGAACGCAGAACGAGAAAATGGACGAAATACCGCTCTGCATTTCGCCTGGCGTGCTAACAGTTCTGCCAGCTTGTCGCCTTAATGTAATAATAATGATCGTTTCTACTTCTTAAGGCACAAAGCCTGAAATTTCGGAGAAGGGGACTAGGTGATTACATCGATCCCAGCGTTTACTGGTAGTTATTTTATCCTTTTCTACTCTAGGCACAAGGCCCGAAATTTCCGGGAAGAGGGTCAGTCGATTAGATCGACCCCATTACGCAACTGGTACTTAATCTATCGACTCCGGAAGGATGAAAAGTGAAGTCGACCTTGGCGGAATTTGAACACAGAACGTAAAGACAGACGAAATATCGCTGAGTACTTCGCCCGGCGTGCTAACGTTTCTGCCAGCTAGCCGCCTTAATGCAATAATAATAATAATAATAATAATAATAATAATAATAATAATAATAATAATAATAATAATAATAATAATAATAATAATAATAATAATAGCCCTTTCTACTTAAGGCACAAAGTCTGAACTTTTGCGGGAAGGGGACTAATCGATTACATCGACCCCAGTGTTTCCTTGGTACTTAATTTGTCAACCCCGAAAGGATGAAAGGTAAAATCGACCTCGGCAGTATTTGAACTCAGAACGTGAAGATGGACGAAATACTGTTGAACATTTCCCCCGTCATGCAAACGATTCTGCCAGCTTTTTGTCCCCAAAGGATGCTAGTCGATAACATCGACCCCAGTGCTCGACTGGTACTTATTTCATCGACCCAGAAAGGAAAGGCAAAATCGAAATCGGCGCAGTTTGGTTTTTGTAATAATGATAATATATATTATTAGATTCACAAATTTTCGTCGAGTGTCTATGTTTTGATTACTGATTACCCCTGTAGTACTTAATTACAATAAGAAAGTAAATAATGACTATAACGTAGTATATATATATATATATTTATTTAATGCCGACAATACAGTTTAGCACGAAACAATTGTTTTAGTCACGACACAGGATCTCATGTGAAGTCACTCGTTAAACAAGTGCACCACAAACGAGTATGGGTGGGTATGCATGTGTGTATGTGAGTGCGCATGTGTATTTGTGCTTGTTTGTGTGTGTGTGTGTGCGTGTGTGCGTGTGTGTGTATGTGTTTGTATGTACGCGTGTGTATGCATGTCTATATATGTTCTTTTAAACATGAGGCACATATATGTGGGATTTTTTTCCGGCCTCCTGGGGACCTACAATCATATGCACACATGTGTTAATAATGGACACCTGTTACAGTAGGTGTTCAGATGTCTTACTATATACGTTGATACTTCCCTTTTACTGGGTGTTTTACTTATTTTGGCTTAGGTCAGCCACAATATGAAAAGAACCAATGTTGACAAAGATGTTAAGAATCAAGCAATGCATGCACCTGCAGCTTTTTAATGTGAAGAAAAGCATTACAGAAGCTACTCTCACTCTCTAAATGATTTACGCAAAAGAAGAACCGATCTGTTATTGGATGCAAATAATGTCGTAGGTGTCACATTAGAGTTTTATTCTTTAGGCTTACATTTTTGTATCCTTTAAGGTTTCACGTGTGTGTACATTTCTGCAATTAGATGAATGGAGCATTAAGTGAGGAAAATGACTAGTTTACTGGCAGTGTTAGCCGAAAGAGTTATACCTGGTAGTAATATCCGGCGTCGTTAATTGTAATCAATAACGCTGTTTGAGACTGTAACCATAGGAACTTATCTAGATAAGTTCCTATGATTACAAATAATGCCCGTGTTAAAAATTAAGGATGTTCTTAAAAGTTTAAGTGCGATACACGGTATAAATTTGGGTTCCGTAAAAAGTGTAGCAAATAAATAAATAAATAAATAAATAAAATGTTGTTATGTGCGGTGCGGGCTATCTACTCCTTAATATAATTAAAAACCAATACAGTCGGCTAGAATAGGCTAAATCGCTCGTTTAATCGTGTTTATGTTAGTAGCAGCCCTAGCGATTAGTATGTTAGTCAGTGATCTAACTTTACTGTGAATATATTAAAGAGAATTATATCTCCAGATGTACATCGTACGTTTAAGATAAATAATTCAGTTATTCGGGGTAATTTAATTTAATTGTGATGTGATATTAAATCATACTCTGTGGTAAGGGGAGGGTCAATAGGAGGTGATCAGATGTTAGGCAGGTCAGCTAATAACCTGTAATGTAGGTTTTAGCGATATTTAGAGAATAAAAATTTATCTTTATGTAAGCAAGTTTTATTTTTCTCGTCTCGTTTATTAAGTAATTCTGAATTGGCCATTAAAATGAAGAATTTCTCTCATTTATGCATAAATTACAGCGATTATTTTTAAGGTTATATGAAGATGTTTTGGTTAGGATATGCCATTCTAATCTATAATTAATGTTATTATCTTTAAGTTCCCAGATGTAACTACTTAATCCGGTGGAGTTAGTCTTACTTCTATTTCTTAAACTTGAGCGATGAAGTCTAGCTTTTTATTGTTGATAGAAGCTATAATAGTAGCTAGTTTGCTACTCTAATTTTATTACTGAAGATTTCTTAGTATTTCGTATTCGTATTGACGTGCTTATTTATAAGTTTCATTATAGATTTAGCTATATTGGTTTTTAGTTACATCTCGAAAGGGATTATTAGCCAAATGTTATCCTTATTCCACTTGTTATTTTAATATTTTTGTTTTTGGTGTAAAAACTGCCCTCAGTATTGTTGTAGATCGCAAATTTACGGTTATAATTATTCTTCTTTCTATTGTTATTTTTATTACTATTGCTATCAACTTTGTTAGGGTTGTTCCCATTTCATTTATTTATTTTGTTTACCTTGATATTATAATTAGTAACAGGGACTTTATTGGTTCTTTTAGGTGCATTATTTTAATTTTTGCAGTTATTATTATTTTCCTTAGTATTATTATCATTTCTGTTATTAGTATAATGACCGTTATCATAGCTAATGTTATTAATATTATTAAGAATCTTATTATTCTTCCTATTATTTTAATTATTACTACTATTACTGTTATGGTTATTCTTATTATTTTAGTTATTATTATTATAGATATTTTGGCGATTATTACTATAATTATAATTATAGATATTTATGTTATTCCAGTTACTTGTATAAGGCTCAGAATATAGGTACTTAATTTTTTGCTTATAACCTAATTTTTCCAATACAATATTATAGTGTTCCTTATACTTCTTGAAGATATCTTCGTTGGACGTGAGATACGAAATTCTTTTACTAATGCCCTATACGAGTCATCTTTTCATAAAGGTTGGGTGGTTGCTATGTGCATTATCGAGGTTGGTATTAGGTTTAATGTAAGGTTCGTGTAATCCCGTGGTTAAATTACAATTGGCATTTAAATAGTTAATAGAAATATACTCTTTTGCTACCGTGATAGTTAATCCAAACCGCTTAAAGAACTTATGTAATTTTCTCTCATGTATGTATATATATGTATGTATGTTTGTTTGTGTTTACGTATGACTGTGTGTGCAAGTCTTTGTCTATATACGTGCGCATCATCACATGCTAAGTCAGTTGTTAAACAAGTGCATTTTATATGTGGGTGTTTGTATGTATGTATCATTGTTGTATGTACAAACAGAAACAATCTCATGCATTTATGCATGTTTGTTTACAAATCCCTTGCTACTAATTAACCAATACATATTCATGTACTGATGCATATTCATACATGAAAAACCTAATTGTTCGTATATGCTAAGCTTATATACACGTCTTAGTACATAAAATAGTACATACATCTGCACCAAGAGATTGGATGAGTCATACTCATGTCTCAGCTTCGATGCATGTATATATATATACAAAAATAGGACAAAAACGCAAAAGATTCGGAGAGGTGATACAAAAAAAATGGACAACAAAGCACCCAGACAGACGATACAAAGAAAACAAGGACGAGTCATTCGGAGTTTTCTTTCCTCAGTCGAGTTCCAGATTATCTTTGCAATTTTAGCTGATTATATATATATATATATATATATAT
>NC_068984.1:112732217-112734043 GCF_001194135.2 Octopus bimaculoides | reverse complement strand
ATATATGGGAGAATATACGAAAAAACAACAACAGACGAGGACAGGTGATGTAAATAACAAAAGGATGTATTAGTATGACGCTCGGGAATACGGAAAGTCTTTGACGTTTCGAGCTACGCTCTTCAACAGAAAGAATACGGAGACAATATATATATATATATACAATCGAAATAATAAGAAGAGAAAGAAATTCTTTAATATATATTTAATGATTCATTACAATGATTCGTTTCTGTATCAATTGTTTCTGTGAATTGACGTTGCAAGCAGAATGGTACAGAAGCAATAGTACCGAATCATTAAAGACGTGTTAAAGGATTTCTTTGTCTTATTATTTCGGTTATAATTTACTTTTCTCAACACCGTCGTGACACCAGGATTTTCTGCACCTAAAGAATTCCGGTATTAGTCTGGAATTCGAAAGTATCGATAACCCAGAAGTTGGGTTGATTGCTTCTCTGGAAATACCCTAGCTTTGTACCCTACCATGACCGAAGATATTTACATTTATATTTATATCTACATTTTTGTGTGTTTGTGTATAATTTTTCCATAAATATATCTGCTTGTATAAAAAAGGGACATGTGTTTGTGTGTGTGTATGTGTGTGTATTACTGTGCAGTTATGTAAATATGTTGACATACATGCACACATATGCGTACATATATACCTACATAGAATTGTTTTATAAGTGACAAGTCGAAAAAATAAAATAATGATCATTTCGCATTGTTTGTTTAGTTTTGTGGCGTGGCAAAATCCTAGGGAAAATAAAAGTTCAAACAAAACGAAGCGAAATATTTTCCTTCGCCTAATTAAGATAATTACCGTGAAGAAAAAAAGAATAAGAAAACAATAATAAAATGAATAAACCAGAGACAGCGGAAAAAGACTAAAACAATTAAAAACGAAAAAGAAAAAAAATGAATGACAATTAAAAACGACAGAAAAAAACAAAAGGCAAATTACACAGAAATAATACAGAAACACAAAACAACAAAAAATACAAATAAAATAAGAAAAATAAATTTATAGAAAACACAATGATAACGAATCTGAAAAGAACTTAACATGATTTATGTATATAGGGTCTCTTGCACCCGGTAACCCTGGCATGAATTATACATTGATGTTATGTCTAAGACAAAACCGCAGTTCACATAATTGACAATTCTGCTTGCTCTCTTATGAGATCAAGTACAGGTATTCATTTATTTATTTATTGGATATTTTAAAGGATTATTATTATTATTATTATTATTATTATTATTATTATTATCAATGACTTTTGCTGTCGATGTTGCTATTGTTGTTCTTATAGCGTGAGTCACAGCAATGTCCCGATGACAAGTCTTTTAAAGAACCATCCAACGATTTTAATATGCCACTTGTTCCAGCCAGACGCTACGCCATGCTGAATCATTATTATTATTATTATTATTATTATTATTATTATTATTATTATTATTATTATTTTATCATTGTTATTATTATTATTATTATGTTACATTTTTTTGTCGATTAGATTTCTCTAATAGTTCTTGTTATTTTCGTTGTATCTGTTGCCGACGTCCTTATCATCATTATCGTCATCTTCGCCACCATCGTCACCATCATCGTCGTAATCTTCGTCTGCATAAGCATCTTATGCCGTTGGTCGACTGGCAAAAAGAAAACCACAGAAGTGAATATATTGCGTGTAATAGGGTATTTAAGTCAAGAGTATATGTGTATACGTATGTATATATATGTGTGTGTGTATCTTTTATACATATATGGACATATTTTATATATGTATATACATATATATACATATATATATATA
>NC_068984.1:112727118-112732024 GCF_001194135.2 Octopus bimaculoides | reverse complement strand
TATATATACATATATATACATATGTTTTTACAGAAAATGTACAATCACAGGAAAGACTTCTGATTAAACAGTTGACTAAAGCACCATTCATTGACTCAATCTACAGAGATAAAGCGAAGGAAAAGGCTATCGCTGAAAATTCTAACTGTTCGCAGAATTCTGGGCCACAGGATCTCTTTGGAACGTCGTCTGGATGAACTAAGTGTGAGGACGAACGAAGTGTACCCGTAAGATCCGAACCAGTATGAATGGCAATCTTAGCCATGAGAGATCTACAAAAGGAACCAGTTTGACAAAATGGAGAAGGGTAGTACTTAATACACCAAGAACTTTTATGTTCAGATGGCTTTAAGTAATATAGTCCAACTTCTGATTAACCAGCACCAAATCCTTTTCTTTATGATAGACGGCGTGACAAGTAGCGGACTGGAATCAAAGAGAACAAGAAGTGGAGTGTTGAGCGAGTGAAGAAAATATCGTTTTCGTTTCCTGATAGCAGTTATTTTTGTATCTCATTCAGAAACCTACCTGACAGAATTTGGAGTGAAGTGCTTCAGAAGCACAGAACTTCAGTTGACTGAAACTCAGTGCCAATATTCCGAAGTCAGTGTTGGTTGAGGAGTTATGTCTTACATAAATATTGGACTGTTTTTATTTTTTTATTTTCAATTTCTGGATCACAGCGCAGTGATCACCAAAGGCATCTTGGAGCACTTCAGGTTTCCATCAGCCGAAAGACTATTTGGTGATACAGAATTTTTACAATTGGTGCCTAAACACGTTACAAAATTAACCTCTCTCTGGTTTGTTGATAATCACTTCAACATACTTCCTTGGTCATATTAGTCACCTGGCTTGAATCCCACAGTGGCTCTAAAGAGTGTAAATTTAAAAAGAAAATAAACCTAGCGAACTTATGTCTGGCAATCTGGTGAGCTGAAAACTTAGCGAGACCACTTGGGCTTCCATCTCAACCGACCTCAATGACAATTAAACGGTAAGACTCTGCATTTATCTATTTTCTGAAGTAGCCACACTTTAGAGAAAGAATAACGGTTGCTATCCGCAAAGCAATACTGACGGAGAACTTGACTATACAGATAGTTCACTGAAAATCTTTCTTAGACAAACGTCTTTTACGGAAAATCTTTCTTAGAGAATCGTCAATTACGCAACAAACTATAGATGTAGGCTACATTTAAAATACAGTAATTTTTGTGAGCTTTGTCGTATCTCAGATCAAGTCCGCCAAATGTGGCTGATGTTATAACTGTAACAGGACTCGATGCATGCACATCCAGTTCAAAAAGAACACCTCTCTATACTCGTACGGTCAGCCAAAAATCACGTTGACAATGCTGAAGTTAGGATACGGTAGTTATCAGAAAAAAACTTACACCGATACCTTGGAAATTTTGAGATCAAAGAAGTCATCCTAATAAGATAACAAAAACAACATAAGTAAGCTATTAACATTCTATTTGCTAAACTAATCACATGCATCGGTTACTCTACTATTCAATTCTGACGCTCTTTTGTGTACGTGAACGTCAAAATATTTCTGATAAAAAAAATAACCCATGAAATACAAAATTCATCGCCATTTTCTGTACATCAACAACATAGTCTTTTTGGTTTATGTTTGACACAGCAATGCTGTTAGATGGTCTCCCGTCTTCTCCACACTTTGATAAAATATATCTTTTCATGAAGCGTATCAGGATTTATTCTTTGTTTTCAAAATAAAAGGTAAATCGTTGTTCTTGTAATTGTCAGAAATTGCCTCTTCCTCCAACTGCATTGACATGGTGTTCTGTATCACTGTTTATACATAAACACAACTATTTGTGTATGTGTGTGTGTAATAGAGATATAAAGAGAGACTTAACATCAGAGATGCAGGATGAGTGCATATACATAACCAGACGGTGAGCAATAAGTAAAGAAACACAACGCACATAGTAAAAAAGCAAGAATCACAGAGAGAAAGAAGGCTGAGGGGGTGAGTGAGTAAATTGCAACGTAGTGATGGGAGAAGTTTAAATTTTGCAGAGACAAGTGTTCAATAGAACAGACTGCGATTATCTCTTCTTTAATCTTTTACTTGTTTCATTCATCAGACTGCCGCCATGCTGAGACACTGCTTTTAGAAGACTGAATCGACCCCACTACTTTTTTTGCTTGGTACTTATTCTAACGATCTTTTTTGCCGAACTCACTAACATAGGTAGTCAAACGGTGCTGGGAGACAAACTCAGACACAATCACACACACACACACACACACACACACACACACACACACACACACACACACACACACACACACACACACACACACACACACACACACACACACACACACACACAAACAGAGATACATATCGATACATATACGACAGACGTCTTTTAGCTTCTGTCTGCCAAATACACTCAAAAGGCTTTGGCCAACCCGAGGCTATAACAGAAGACATTTGTCCAAGTCGCCATGCAGTGGGACTGAACCCAGATCCATGTGGTTGAGAAGCAAGCTTCTTAGGCCATAAAATACTAGTAACGTATTTTTTGCTAATATACAAATAAAAAAAGTCTTTACTTTGATTTTATTTTAAGGTAAGAAGTAATTATACTTTGAAAATTAGTTTTCATTTCAGCATTTTGTATAAACACCGAAACGTAATGTTAATGCATAATTACGTTTGGGACCCCAGCATGGCCGCAGCTCTCGACCTAAACTAGTAAAAGGATAAAGGTATTATAGTATGTACACTATATTTCCTGATATTACAAATGGCTGCAAAAATATACTTCCAAACAAGTAACTCAGGTATGTATGATATGGTTCCATTTTATTTCAAGATTTCTTGCCAATAAAGAAAGATCCGGTTTCTAACTTAGATTCCAGGCTCCTTCATTGGACCTCCAATATCAACACCAGAGTATTTTGTATGTATGTATGTATGTATGCATGCATGCATGCATGCATGAATGTATGTATGTATGTATGTATGTATGTATATGTATATATGTATGTATATGTGTATATGTGTGTATATGCATGTGTGCATATATGTGTGTATGTATACATACATATATATATATATATATATATATATAGATACACACGTATATGTATATGTAAATGTTTGTGTGTGTGTGTGTGTGTGTGTGTGTGTGTGTGTGTGTGTGTGTGTGTGTGTGTGTGTGTGTGTGTGTGTGTGTGTGTGTGTGTGTGTGTGTGTGTGTCTGTCTGTGTGTAAGTATGTATTAATTTCTTTTGTATTATTCTCTTATGTCATTTCCGTCCTATTTCTTTTTACATTTCATGTAATAGCTCATACTTTTTCTCCGTTGGAGCCCAATTAATTATTTATCAATCGATATCAAAGAATTGGGCAGATTTTCGAATCCATTAAAAGTATAGTAATTTGTAGTATAATTAAAGGATTCACTGCCAGCCATAATAAGTGGTTATTTTCAACGAAAACCCCATAATAAACTATGCAAGAGCGTTTCTTTAACTCCATCATTTTGACTGCATTTTTCTATATTAGTTCTGCGCGTGTATAAATATGTTAATGTTGTTCATAAACTTCTATCAAAGTTAAGTTCTTAAAAACTATATATGAACTATAGGTGTGCAAGAAAATGATGTCTTCGTATACGAAACTGGAGGCATTCTGTAACATTTAAATATTTTTAACCGGATGCACCATTCACATTAGTGAGGATTCACTTAGTAAAAATGAAAGTAGCATGCGTTTTGCAGTAGACTTCTACTTTGTAATCAGGTGCCATTTTTTTTTACTAACAACCAAACATGGTTCGCGGCGAACAGCATCCTGTCAACAAATATATGGCGTTTATTTTCTTTTCTTTTTATATATATATGCGTGTGTGTGTGTGTGTGTGTGTGTGTGTGTGTGTGTACGTGTGCGTGTGTGTGTGTGTGCGTGTATGTGTGCGCCTGCGTGTGTGTGTATATGTACTTGTGTTTGTATAAATCTGTCTATCTATCTATATCTATATCTATATATATGGCTGTGTGGTAAGTATATATATATATATATATATATATATATATATATATATATATATATATAGGAGTGGCTGTGTGGTAAGTAGCTTGCTTACCAACCTCATGGTTCCGGGTTCAGTCCCACTGCGTGACACCTTGGGCAAGTGTCTTTTACTATAGCCTCGGGCTGACCAAAGCCTTGTGAGTGGATTTGGTAGACGGAAACTGAAAGAAGCCCGTCGTATATACATATATATATATGTGTGTATGTATGTGTATATGCTTCTGTGTCTGTGTTTGTCCCCCTAACTTCGCTTGACAACCGATACTGGTGAGTTTACGTCCCTGTAACTTAGCAGTTCGGCAAGAAAGACCGATAAAATAAGTACCAGGCTTACAAAGAAACTTCAAACTACCAGTACCTTTCTACTGACCATTCTCCTACGCACATGTGTAGGTAGAGAAACAACAGGCCACCACTCCTACCAAAATCCGCACCCATACATAAACAGCCACAACCACACACACACATACACGTGCTATCATTACACACACACACAGACACACAGACTTTCGCGCACGCACATACCCACACATACACACCCATACCTTCTACTCTTGCACTCTCCTGTCTTTGAAAAGAACTTTTTCTCCACCCTTTCCCTTCCAGTCATTTCAATATGTGACCACATGTGTATCGTTGGCGATTTTCTTTCTCCCTCTTCCCTTCTTTGGACTTTTTCTAGATTTCTGATGAAGAGCTACGCTCGAAACGTTAAATCTTCTTTCTTTTCTTTCCTTTCCTGAGCGTCCAATAACACTGTACTTATTCCACGTCCTCGCCTTGTTGTTTTTTCGTGTTTTTTCTTGCTTGTTCATGTTTGGATTG
>NC_068984.1:112718808-112723968 GCF_001194135.2 Octopus bimaculoides | reverse complement strand
TATATATATATATATGCATATAGATATATATGTGTTTGTAGATAGATAGATAAATATTGATACATATATCTTTGTACGTACAAAGAGTGTGTTTTTTTTAACAGGAAAAAGTTAACTGTGACTTTGAAGTTTCAGCTTGCACGCTTTCGTCAGTCACTCTTAATCCTTTTCCTTTGTATACTATTATAGTTGTGAAAACTGTGATCAAGATCCCTAGTAATCCACGATAAACTTGTAGTGGAAAATTTGCGAAAATTTTACAAACTGCATCCGAAGAATAACTAAGTCACACCAAACGTTTTCTTTAACCACCCATAATGGAATCCGTGTGATTTCAATGCATCCGTTTTTGAAATCATAATTTACGGAATTGTGTTACAAATTTGTTAAATGCTTATTGACTGTTAAAAATCTACCTTCTCTCTTGTCCCATTAATTAAAATTTTACATTGATCCAAAGTTGTCTTTTTTCGCAAATCTTTCTATGTTCACAAACTTCATGATATCCATGAACATTATTTCCCTTTTCCTCTTACTTGTTTCAGTCATTTTGACTGCGGCCATGCTAGAGCACCATATTTGAAGAGTTTTAGTCGAAGAATTCACTCACAATGCTTTGGTCGGCCCGATGCTATAGAAGACACTTGCCCAAGGTGCCACGCAGCGGGACTGAACCCGGAACCATGTGGATGGGAAGCAACCTTCTTACCACACAGCTACGCATGCGCCTATGATGATCATTTATTTTATTTAAGAACAATTCAAAATCATTCAGGTAACCTGTATTGCAAAATCATCGTAACGTGAAAATAACAACAGAATATAAAATCCCGGTTTCAGGACAGTAGTATCAATGTAATATAGTGCAATCTAAAATAGCAACTTAATATATATAGTACAGTAAAAATTGTATCTTATTACAAAACCACAATGTAGTGAATCAAAATAATATGAATTCTGTATGCAAAAGAAGTTCAATACTTTTCAGTCAATATTTTACTGCTTCATTCCGCCGAGGTCGACTTTGCCTTTCATCCTTTCGGGGTCGATAAGTTAAGTACCACTTGCGTATTGGGGTCGATCTAATCGACTGGCTTCCTCTCAAAAAATTTCGGGCTGTGTGCCTAGAGTAGAAAAGAATAGTTTACTGCTCCCAAGGCGGCGAGCTGGGAGAAACGTTAGCACGCCGGGCGAAATGCTTAGCGGCATTTCGTCTGCAGTTACGTTCTCAGTTCAAATTCCGCCGAGGTCGATTTTGCATTTCATCCTTTCAGGGTCGATAAATAAAGTACCAGTTACACGCTGGGGTCGATGTAATCGACTTAATCCCTTTGTCTGTCCTTGTTTGTCTCCTCTATATTTAGCCCCTTGTGGGCAATAAAGAAATAAGAAACGTTAGCACGCCGGGCAAAACGCTTAGCGGTATTTCGTCTGCCGTTACGTTCTGAGTTGAAATTCCACCAAGGTCAACTTTGCCTTTCATCCTTTTGGGGTTGATAAATTAAGTACCAGTTGCGTACTGGAGTCGATCTAATCGTCTGGTCCCCTCCCCCAAAATTTCGGGCCTTGTGTCTTGTTTGCAACCATGCTGGAGCACTACCTTCTGGAATTTAGTCGAGCAAATCGAACCAAGTTCTTATTTTTGTAAGTATAGTACTTATCTTAGAATCTCATTTGCTAAAGCACTAAGTTACTGGGATGTAAACAAACCAACACCAGTGGTGGTGGTGGTGATGGTGGGTATTGACACGGGAACACTTAGAAGCACAAATACACATGCTTATACGACGGGCTTCAACAAAGTTTTCGTCTACTAAATTCACTCACAAGGGATTGATCGGCTCGGGTATATAGCAGAAGACACTTACCCATGGTGCCGCGCAGTGACACTGAAACAGAAACCACGAGGTTGCCAGAAAGTTTCTTAACCACATAGCCATTCTTGTTACCCAGAGAAAGTAGAAGTTATTTGACAAATATCAGGCTAAAATAAAACTACTACACACATTACATGTAGAATATTCTCATTACATCAAATAACAATGGAACACGGAGCTATGTTCAGTTATGCATTGAATACACGCAAAGGAACATTAGCAGTTGAAGATGAAAGAAAGGGAATAAAATATAGTTTCTTTCTGTCTGTATATGTCTCCCCACCTCTCTCTCTCTCTCTCTCACTCAGTCATTCTCTCGCCCACTTATTCACTCACTCAATCGCTCTCTCTTTCTCCATTTCTCTACTTCACACACAAATACGCATACACGCATAGCATTATTCCTGGCATCATGTATTATCAATACTTTTGGAGTATATGGTAGTTTTATATATAAAAAAATGGCCCTAGCAAGGCAGTCATTACTGAAACAAAAAGCGCCAAAGTAGCGCTTTTTTCCTATATATACATGTATGTGTGTGCGTGTGTGCGTGCGTGTATGTGTGTGTGTGTTATTTCTTTACTACCCACAAGGGGCTAGACACAGAGGGGACAAACAAGGACAGACAAACGGATTAAGTCCATTATACCGACCCCAGTGCGTAACTGGTACTTATTTAATAGCCCCCGAAAGGATGAAAGGCAAAGTCGACCTCGGCGGAATTTGAACTCAGAACGTAGCGGCAGACGAAATACCACTAAGCATTTCGCCCGGCATGCTAACGATTCTGCCAGCTCGCCGCGTGTGTATATGTGAGTGAGTGTGTGTGTGTGTGTGTGTGTGTGTGTGTGTGTGTGTGTGTGTGTGTGTGTGTGTGTGTGTGTGTGTGTGTGTGTGTGTGTGTGTGTGTGTATGCGTAAAATTATTTCATTGACCACGTCGTATATGTAATGAAACATTTTGATAATGTTTAACAGGATTGAGGGTCGGGAATTAAGCCTATAGGCTTAATTTCGTATGTGTTTGATTTAAAACCGGTGCTGACAAAGGTTGTAAAAGCCTCAGAAGTTAAAACAATATTTAATACACATTGCATATCTATGAACTTGCAGACTTAAAGATACGTTATTTATTCATTCATTTCAGCGCAGATGCATTCTACGGGCTCCTGTGTATTTGCAATAACTGTTGATACCAAATATACTTCTTTATGGTATATCATATCCAGTGGAGAAATTGACAAGAGAGGTATAACAGTACACACACACACACACATACACACACACGTGTGTATATGTATGTTTGTATGTGTATATTTGCGTGCGTATATGTGTGTGTGAGTGTGTGTTAGACTGAGCCACGCGCTTCCTGATGAGAAAGGTGAGAATAAATGCTATCAATACATATCTCCCAAAATGTATATCCATACTTTAACAACTGATAACTCACATATATTTCATTTCTTTTTAGATATACTTGATTAAAAATTATGAAAGGAGCTAGACTAAGCTTTGAACAAATTTAATTTAACCTGAAGCGCAACTGGTTGTTGTTTGAAAACGCAGATGAGGTGAAAAGACCGTTTAGCAGAATGTTTCAGACAGAATCACCATCACGAGAAGCAGAGAAAAGTTTGACCGCAGATATCGATTGGCTCCACAAATGAAGAAAAAATACTGGAAATGTCTTGCCAGAGATCAAGTAAATCTGTACAGCAAATGAATCAGGAGATATGAATTTCCAAGTCATGCGTCCATTATATTTCGAATTTCAAAAATTACATTTGAAGAAGACGAGTGAAGTTTTTAGGGCGGCACTTGGCAAAATGTGTTGAAAATGCACATTTTCCAACAGACTGTTTGGACTGATGAGGCTTCATTTAAATTAAATGGATCAATTAAGCACTACACTTGGTGCCGCTTCTTTTTCCTGATACTGAGATCGCTCTCATTTACTTGAACTTTCTCTCCCTCTATCACTGAGGAGTTTTATTTGCAGCAAGATGGGGCATCCACACACTACCTTGGTCATGCAAGAACCTCCCTTGGTGAGATGTTGCCAAACTGGTAGATTGGACATAGTGTTTCAGTAGAATATTCTCCGTGTTCATCGGCGGACCTCACACCACTAGACTTCTTTTATGGATGTACTTAAAAAATAAAATTTGCTGTACAAAACTGGCAACAGTCGACGAAAGAAGGGAAGCGCTTGAACGAGAATGTGCACAAATATCAAACAAAATGTTTCTTGATGTTTGCGATTCCACTGTTTCGCATTGTCAGTCGTGCCAAGATCAAAACAGTCATCAGTTTGAAAAGAGGTGTTCATAGAAAGAAATTATTGTTTGTAGATTCAATATGATTTTGAAAATGAAATGTATTTTTACCAACATTGACTTGATAATCATACAATATGTACGAGGTCTGATCAATATATATCCGGACTGTTGCCATAGTAACGAAGCTAAAGCACGCATAGTAAAGCCGCTTGGCAGAGATTGACTTTGAACACTGAAGTCCATGCGCACTACGTTTTAACGTTCTAGCTCTCACAATACACACACACACACACACACACACAGACACACACACATACACACACACACACACACACACACACACACATACACACGCATATATGTATATATATGCCATATAACTTTTCCACAATGCGATTGTTTCTATTCCAACACACGATCACAGGTCAAGTCACTTGCCAAACTAGTAAAACACAAAAATATCTACATGTATAGATGTATGTGTATGTACGTATGTGAATATATGTGTATGTGTGTATATTATTTTTTTTTCTTATATTACTTTTCATTAGTATAGAAGCCATTAATGTCCGCCAAGTAAACATAAAATTTAAAACGTTTCAATTACATAATTTTTATTATAACTTTTACTGTAATTATATAAGGAACAATGATAGCGACAACAACATTTCTATTTTCTAAAACAGGCACAAGACATCATTTTCTGTAGGCGATTGGAAGCGCATATTAAATTTCTAGACGTGTGTTTGTATATTAAAAATAGTAACCATTATTATTATTAGTAGTAGTATTATTATTATCATTATAATTATTATTATTATTATTATTGTTATTATTATTATTATTATTATTATTATTATTATTATTATTATTATTATTATTATTATTATTATTATTATTATTATTATTATTATCATCATCATTATCATTATTATAATTATTATTATTATTATTATATTATTATTATTATTTTATGTTTGACTTTTGTTTTGCATTTGTACAAG
>NC_068984.1:112713484-112715984 GCF_001194135.2 Octopus bimaculoides | reverse complement strand
AGACTAAAGTATATGCATATGTATATATTTATGTATGTATATATATATATATATATATATATATATATATGTGTGTGTGTGTGTGTGTGTGTGTGTGTATACAAATGCACAAACATTCATAACATATTTATACGGTACATACACTACGTATTTTGTTTTTCTATATCTACGTGTACTGGTAGAATTTAGATAAAGAGGGAAAGGGGGAACAAAGAGCGAAGCAAACAAAAGAAAAAAAGAAAAAGGAAAAGAAAAAGAGAAAGAAGGAAAGAAAGGAAGGAAAGAAAGAAATAGCTGTTGAGAGGTCGAGGGGGAAAGTAGCTGATACTTCAAACAGAAAATTTGCATGAATTATTTAGAATTTGATTTGAAAACGTACGAAATCTTCATAAACATTCTCAGTAAACGTTACTGGCTGATTGTAACTTACTATACAAATATCAATAAAGTCTTCATTTAAATCGTTAGAGAATATCGTTCGCCCTTGGTTGTGTTAAAACTTAATGTCTGCGTAGCGTTTTCCTTTACGCCAGCTTCTATATTTGTTTGTTAGTGTCTGTGTATATTTGTATGTGTAATTGTGTGTTTATATGGATATAAGAAAAGAGTCTCTGTGTGTGACAATGTAGGTGTGTGTGTGTGTGTGTGTGTGTGTGTGTGTGTGTGTGTGTCTGTGTGTGTGTGAGTGTGTATATGCGTGTGTGATTTTACGGTGTATTCTCATTGTTCTACAACTAAAGCGGTATTTCAACGAGTTTCTACAGTTGAGAACCTGATTGACTCATGGGATACATGTGGTGTATTGTATGTTCATATATGACTGTATGTTTGTACGTATGTATGTATGTATGTATGTATGTATGTATGTATGCATGTATGTATGTAAGTATGTATGTATGTATGTATGTATGTATGTATGTATATATGTATCTATGTGTGTATGCATATGTGCACGTATGTATATATGTATAGGTGTGTGTATATAATTCATGTAATCCATATTGTGTGTGTGCGGGTATATATATATATATATATATATATATATATATATATATATATATATATATATATATATACATGTATGTGTGTATATATATACACACATACATACATACACATATGCGTGTGTGTGTGTGTGTGTGTGCTCACATGCATATGATGTTCCTGTACATATGCATGGAAGTGCTTGTCAATATGTACATACAGGTGTGTCTATATTAAAAGTTATCTGCGCATCTATAGACTAGAATGGAAATCTATGTATATGCATGTGAGTATATCTATACATACATTCATACATGCAAACACACACACCCACACCAGCACACATAAATATACACACACATACACACACAGACTTACACACATAAAATCTATTGTGTTCGTTTTTATATGTCTATGTCAAGTTACTCCTTACTATACGCATAAATGTTAATTGCTTTGTGCGTGCACGTGATTTTGCGCGTGTGAGCACGCATATATGCAATATATATATATATATATATATATATATATACATATATATAAAACTACGTGTATGTGTTCCTTGTGTGCGCGTGTGTGTGATAGGGTATTTCTGACTGGTGGTTTTTGAATGTTTAAATGAATCACGTTACAAAATATATTATGAATATGTGTACATGTGTTTGTATACCTCAGCGTATGTGTGAAGGAAATATTCTCAGTGAAACTACAGAGATATTCATGCCTGGGAAAACTCAAGTTTATCGCTATACGTAGACACCTGAGATTCCACATATTTTTGACATTATATATATATATGTATTTGTACACGTACGTGTGCATGTGTGTGTGTGTGTGTGTGTGTGTGTGAGAGAGAGAGAGAGAGAGAGAGAGAGAGAGAGAGAGAGAGAGAGAGTACGTGTGTGTTTATTACGCTATATGTAAGGAGGTAGTGTTCTACAATATACTACAAATCTTAACGCGGTTTTCGTTGTTACAGACACGGGATAGGGGTATGTGAGCTTATGGATTTGTGCATTTGTGTACAAATCCATAAGCTCACATCTATGGGTGTGCCGTTTACGTTACTTATGTTGTTTTATTATACTTTGTGAATGAATAATTATTCATATGTATATCCCTCTCTCTGTGTAGGTATGTCATCTATCTATCTATCTATCTATCTGTCATTGCGTAAATGGTCATTTGTCCAGACTATTTAACATCACGCGTTCGGTTCGTCAAGGATGCCTCACTCTCGTCGCTTCTGTACGTATTGACTCTTGAGCCATTACTGCAGAAGCAGGCGACGCTGAGGGACATCCCGCGCGAGATGGGATGCGGGAGGAGCGTGTCTGCATACGCGGAATACATCACCGTCATAGTTTCGAGCCACAGGCATATCGACCTGGTCGGCGAGACACTAAAAGAATACAAAGCGTTACAGGAGCAAAAATTAACCGGAAAAAGTCAGTGGGCTCGCGGATCGGTAGTTGGAGAGAATTTTTATGAGAATTTTTATGTTCTTATAGGTGTG
>NC_068984.1:112706717-112713038 GCF_001194135.2 Octopus bimaculoides | reverse complement strand
TGTGTGTGTGTGTGTGTGTGTGTGTGTGTGTGTGTGTGTGTGTGTATGTGTATGTGTGCTTGTGCGTGTGTGCTTGTGCGTGTGTGAGTTTCGTTTAATTTTCGCTCAAAATACTAAGGAAAAGAAACAACCTATTTCCGAAACAGTTACACTCCACCGTGCCATGTTTTTCCTCCTTCTCCTCCTCCTCCTCCTTTTCCTCCTTTATTTTATCTTTCGATCTTTGTCCCTCCCTCTTATTTCCCTTCTGCCTTCACACATGCACCAGTACTAACAACAACAGCAACAACAGCAACAATGACAATGAAAGCAACAACAACAATGCAGCGGCATATGAAACGTTAGAATTGGTGTCGGCTGCTGGAAACAGTGCCGTGCTCATCATAAAATGGTGCGTTCTTCGATAATTTTATTCTATCGCTTGCACAACAAGTGGAAACCATCACGCTAACTGTCTGAATAGATCCTGCACCTATGTGTGTACATATCTTGTATGGGTTATTGGTTTCATTGACTCGTTTACTACGGTGTTTGTGTGTATGTACGTATGCATGTATGTATTTATGTATGCATGTACATACACATGTATCATATGTGTGTGTGAGTGTGTGCGTGTATGTGTGCGTGTGTGTGTGTGTACATATAGACGTGGCTGTGTGGTAGGAAGTTCCCTTCTCAATGACATGATTCTAGGTTCAGTTCCACTGCATGGCAGCTTGGTGAGAGTGTTTCCTAATATAGCCTCAAAATGACAGAGGTTTGTGAGAGGACTTCTTCGATGGAAGCGGTAAGAAGCCTGGTCATTTTTTTTTATATCTTGCCGAACTTTTTTGATAAATAAACAAACGCACTAAACATTCGTACTTCACTCGTGTGTGTTCTTGATTTACACTTAAAAGGATGGGAAAACGTATCAACGTTTCGGATGCAAGTCCTTCATCAGAAGAAACGTATGGAAGAAAAGTGTAGGAAGAGTGCGAAATAAGATAAGTGCTAATCCATTATTCACACATTATTATTCACATTATTATAAACAAGCATACAAACATCGTGGAATATACTGACAATAGTAACAGAAACAATGTTCTTTCTATATTTAATTGACTCAGTTGCTACTTAGGAAATTTTTTCAATGAAAGAATGTTAAAATGTTGAAAATTATGAATAAGGCTTATCTGACATAAATATATTAGGTAAATAAAGAAGAGAGTTGGCCCAAGTCGTTAAAGCATCGGATAGCTTATTTTGCTGCATTTATTGTCTCTCTTTGCACTGAATTCTAATTCTACAGGGGTTAACCTGTCTTTCCTCTTTTCCAATGTCTATAAAATACTAGGAAGATACTGGTGCCGAATCTTCTATATCTCTCTTTCCGTCTGTCTCTCTTTTTCTGGGGAAAAATCGGTTTAGATTAGGCCTGGAGATGTGCCGAGTTCTACCCAGTTTAACAGTGACCAAGACATGTCATATGTAAGGCAAAGCATTATTTTTTTAAAATTCTGCTGATATAATGTCAACAGGCGCAATATACAATGATTTCTAATAACTAATTTATTGTTTGTTCTCTTACATCGCTATCTCCTTCATTTTTCTGGAGTATTTCGGTGATAAAAGTGTGTTTTGGGAACAAACTGATAAAATTGGCTTTGTACATATTTCTAATTTAGCTGAATTTGAAGTTTTCTTTCCAAAATAGTAATTATTTAATTTGTTTCATTCTTTCCCTTAATTACTGATCGATAAATATAAAAATTGGCTTCGAAAAGGTTTCTGATATAGGCGAATGTGAACTGTTCTCCCCAAAATAACAAAACTGCAATAAAAATAACAGTTGTCGGCATTTAGCGCCAAGTCAGTCCTTAAAATTGTGCAGACTTATAGAAAAGGACACTACAGCCACGACCTTTCTATCATATTTTTCTCTCGGACATCGTGCCCACTGAACTTGATTATCAAATGCATTCTTTCCTAACACGCTACTATGTGATATAAAGGGGGCGGGGTTGATTGCTATTTGTAGCATGTGAAACACAAGGTCGAGAAATACTCTTGCTAGCCTCTTATATATCAGGTCATCCCATAAATAATGTCCAAGATATCATATATTTAGAAAGTTAAAGAAGTGATTTTAAATTCTCAAACGCAGGATAATGCTAATAATATAGCTAATAATGCTAATAATATATAATGCTAATAATACAGGATAAAATACCCCTATTTTGCAGAAAAAAAGTGTTCTATCAAATTTTACAATATTCTAAAATGTCAAATGGTGTCGATTGATACTCATATGAACTTGGAAACTTTCAACTTAATATCTCTTTTCACAGAATAATCTGATTGAATTAATTACTAATATTAACCCCAGGTGTTACATTGGAGTTTTCCTTCTCCTACATAACTGCCTAAACACAGACTAAGGGACAATAACATGCATCTGCCCATAAAGAGAGAAATTAGTCTTCATCATTGGATTAAAACGAAGTAGCTGGTCTTACACCAGAGTTTCCCTTCAAGATAGATGCCTAAGCAAGGACTAAGACATCTTTACATACGAACATATACATATGCGTATGTACATACATAGACACAGGCGTCGATTTATCTATCTCAGTTTTATTTTCTTGCATTTTCTTCCATGTTTGTGTACATTCAGTTGAGACATCTAATTTGTTGATATTTTATTTTTTTGAGATTTCATTGATTCCTACTTTATTGATAATTTTACAGCAATTACAAGGTGGTATATATATATAATATTATATACAGTTACGGCTTCTTTGTCTTTATTGTAATATTTATTATTATTCGGTTATCGACGGCGGGGTTGTATTAATTATTTGTCTAAATAGCATCCTCGCCTTGTAACATAAAGGTAACTATCTATGATTGTATGTATGTGTGTGTGTGTGTGTGTGAGTGTGTGTGTGTGTGTGTGTGTGTGTGTGTATGTGTGTATGTTAGCATATGCATGCATGTGTGTGGATGTATTTATATATGTATGGTAATCCATTTGAGCACAGGGACTCAGAAATACCCTTGGATGACCAGTAAAACCACTGGGAGTGAGGGTCTCCTAGATGTTGTCACAGCATCATTCTAGGCTGAGGGAAACTGATGTAAAACTCGTGGTTTCACGAGATTACAGGTCATCTCGCTTCTAATCACGGAGACTTAATGAGTGCTGCTTGCGTTGTACAAGCGTTTGTCTTTATAACAGTGGCTTAGTGGTTAGGGTATTCGGCTAGCGATCGTAAGGTCGTGAGTTCGATACCCGTTGGCTTGTTGTGTCTTTGAGCAACACATTCTATTTCACGTTACTCCAGTTCACTAGAAGAAGGCGTTGAAAACGGAATTTTTGAACGGTCCTCTACACCTGCACGTCCGATTTTGACGGCGCCATATGTATGTTTGTATGTATGTATGTATGTATGCATGTAAGTATGCGTGTGTATGCATGTATGTATGTATGTGTGTGTGTGTATGCATGAAAGTATATTATTTACATTTGATGGATATTTGTCCTCATCTTGTTTGTTGTTAACACAATGTTTTGTCTGATACACCCTCCAGCCTTCATCGGGTGTCTTGGGGAAATTTCGAACCTCGGTTCTCATTCCTAAGGTATTTTTCGATGTTATTATTATTATTATTATTATTATTATTATTATTATTATTATTATTATTATTATTATTATTATTATTATTATTATTATTCAGGTCACTGCCTGGAATCGAACTCGGAATCTTGGGGTTAGTAACCTGCGTTCATGCCCGTGTATGTATATATGTATGTATGTATGTAGGTATGTACGTATGTATGTATGTATGTATGTACGCATGTATGTATGTGCATGTTTTATTTTCCCTTTAATTTAGCGTAATTTTAGATCGACCGACTTCTTAGAAGCAAGGTGGTGAAGGAAAGCATCTTATTTTGTTCATCAAATTTTAAATGTTAAGGTCTTGCACTGAACATCATTGTCGAAACCAGCAGGGATCCTTTATCTCTTTATTATGCATTTTATGCTTTATATTACTTACCGTGAAGGTAACTTTTTGATGTCTTAAACGAGATAATTCACCACATGATGAAATCCATGTTGCTTTGTCTGGGTTGACAAATATTTTAAACAGAAACCTTATAAACCAGTTCAAATCTTGAACTGTATTCTCCATTAAAAAAAAACAAAAAGCACAGTAAGTTCAGTTGCTTTTTTTGCAGGTGGAACAACTACACGGGAATTCTGTATTTAGTTTCTGTACTTGTAGCGGTTGTTGTTCTTGTTTAACCCAGTTCAACATTAAATGACCAGATCTATTCTCAAAGTTATTCCAAAAGTAATCTTCCATAACATTATTCCACGTGTCTTTACTGGTTTAGTATGTTTGTGTGTGATCTCTAATAATTCCAGTAATTGCATAGTTATCTCTGATTGGTCAAATGCTCCAGATTCTCCTCCCGTGGTTTGTTTATTTATGTATTTATCTACCTAAAGGTTGATTGAAAAATGAACAAAGTAATCTTGCACACTCTCTCAGATTAAAAAAGAAAGAACGGAGTGGAAGCGCTAAGCAGTGATAAGTGAAATTGCAATGTTATTATCAGTCCGAATATACTTGATGCATGTTCGAACTGGAGAACAAGCTACTCACTGCGTTTTGTTATGGAGAATATATCTCGCTTGTGGACAAATTGTGTATATACACCTAGATCAGCTCACAGCACCACCAACCTAGAGTGTGAGATGTTAACATTGCGGAGCAGTTGTCTCCTCATCAGCCGCAGACACTAAGCAGACGACACTGTGAGCTGAATTAAGAGATTACCTCTCTTATGTTTTTCTAGTCACCGTACTGTAATTGGCAGTGCTATACGGCAGCTCACCGTAAGTAAATTACGGAAGGGTTGCGCTAAGCAGTGATAAGTAAAATTACAATGTGTATACATCTAGATCAGCTTACAGTGCCATCTACCTAAGTAGACTAGACAGTCTAGGTAGACGGTGCAGCGAGGCGAACTAAGGATATACACACCATTTGTCAACAAGCGAGATATAGTCTCCGTGACAAAACGCTATGAGTAGCTTGTTTCCCAGTTCGAACTTGCATCAGGCATATTCGGACTGTTAATAACATTGCAATAAAAAGAGAAATTACGCGGCCATATTCCCAAGCCACAAATATAGTAGTTAATATGAGCGAAAACTCAACACAGAGAGAAAGAGAACACATTCTGACAACAGGATAATCTCCACTACAGGTACTCAAGGACCGGGTACTAATACCAGTTTACACCTAAATAGCCGGTAAGACAGTGCCACATCTTAACAGACCAGGCGATTAGGTCCAACAGGAAGATGGCAGTGCAGTTTTAACATGAACAAGTCAATGCTTGCATGAAAAACGCCAGTCGAGAATCATGTTAGGCTTGTCACACAAATGACTGGTCTATCAACTATTCCTCCGATTGTTCTTTTCCAAAACTTGTGACAGACACGCTACCATTACAATCTTTTACAATTCACAACCATTATGGAATAGTCCAGAAAATCCTTATTTGAAAGACAGACTCACGGCTCGAAGACACATTTATTGCTGCGCTTCATTGTTCGTTATAAAAGAACCTAGACTTTCATAATCACATATTATATCTATCTATCTATCTATCTATCTATCTATCTATCTATCTGTCTGTCTGTCTGTCTGTCTGTCTGTCTGTCTGTCTGTTTGCCTGACTGTCTGTCTATTTGTATGTCTATCTAATTTGCCGGTCAGCTAGCTATGTTACTGAATATGTGTGTGTGTATGTGTGTAAATGTATAAATAATAATTTTTCTATCGTCTTAGCCTAGCAGCCATTACCCTTTGTTTTCACTGTTCTGTCTTGTTTTTACTTTTTTTTTACTGTCTTGTTCTCACTGTCCTGTTCTTGTTTACACTTTCACCCTCCGCAAAAAATTCCAAATTCTATTTAATTTGCTTTGCGGGAAGGACTGTTCCAACAAAGTCGCGTATCGTCCTTGCCTTCGAACGCGGAGTAGATGGAACAGGGACAACTGAAGAAGGGAAATATTCTTTATGTTGCATGTCTCGTTTCTCTGTTTGTTTGTTTGTTTTTTTTCGTTATTCGAAAAAAGTTCGTTTTCTGTCTTCGTTTTTATGTTTTCGTTTTTCATTGTGCTTAACGTTTTTTGTGATGTCCTGTACCCATATATGCTTGTATGTATACATATAGATGTAGGTATGTACATATATGTATGGATATATGCATATAATTATATATTATTTATGTTAGTATATATATATATATATATATAT
>NC_068984.1:112705998-112706702 GCF_001194135.2 Octopus bimaculoides | reverse complement strand
TGGATATATGCATATAATTATATATTATTTATATATATATGTATGTATGTATGTATGTATAAAGTAAGGACTATATACCAACATAATGTAGCAGTCATAGATGGGACGAATGGTACTGTTGTTTAGATCCAGGAAACGTCATTTCCAGCTGGTTATACGACACAGTATCTGTGTCCTTATATTTTCGAACACGGGAACTCGACACCCACATCCAGGTCTGCTACATTATGTTGGTAAACAGTCTTTACTTCAAAGTACTATGACTGAATATCTCTCTTTGAGAGATTTAGAAATAATAATATTTCGACTTATATATACATATACATATATATATATATATATAAAGTGTAGTATATTGCCACTTAAGTGTGGCTGACCCCTAGGGGTGGATGTTACTGTTGCTTTTAGCCCCAGGAGGACATCTCCTCCAGCTGGCTTATCGACACACGACTGTGTCCTGTTTGCCAAGGGAGTTATCCCTCTCACCACGACCAGCAGCACGAACGTATCCGGATTTCAGGGTTATTTCCCTTCTTCGGCGTTCGACAGCTGATGACCTTGGTGAGAGAGAAAAACCTGGCAAAATCTTATATCTTCTTTTCCAGTGACATTCTTCACTGATATTGAAAAGGTGAAAACAAGCAATGTTAATTCTCTAAATGAAGTATTAACAGTAACTGCACGATAAAGTGTAGTATATTGCC
>NC_068984.1:112697960-112699785 GCF_001194135.2 Octopus bimaculoides | reverse complement strand
TATATATATATATATATGTATATATCTTGTAGTGCGATTACAGTAGTCTTCCGATTCCTCAAAAGTTCGATTGTATTCACTATTAGCAGCAGCAGCATTTGGACATTACTGTCTGGAGTCCTAGGACTAATACAACCGGGGCTGTACACGGTTTCTATTCTGTATAAATGACTGAGATCACTACATTTCCCTTGAACGGGCCTTCCATCTGTCGCAGGTTTACTCATTACACAGCAGAATGGAATGGAATAACATGAGATAAAATGTTTTGCTCAAGAACGCAACGCACCGCCAGGTCAGAAATCGAAACTACGATCTCTGAGAGGGGAGCGCAACTCAAGGCGGTGAGCTGGCAGAAACGTTAGCACGCCGGGCGAAATTCTTATCGGTATTTCGTCTGCTGTTACGTTCTGAGTTCAAATTCCGCCGAGGTCGACTTTGCTTTTTATCCTTTCGGGGTCGATAAATTAAGTACCAGATACACACTGGGGTCGATGTAATCGACTTAACCCCTTTGTCTGTCCTTGTTTGTCCCCTCTATGTTTAGCCCCTTGTGGGCAATAAAGAAATAAGACGTGAGCGCAAAAATCCTAACCTCTGGGCTACGTGCGTTCAACCAACTATTTAACATATGAAAATACATGTCTTATAAGTAACATTTGATAGCAGTGCAATACAATAAATTCTAAACTCCCTGTTTAGGGTGGTGAGTCTACTACACTCCAGCCATCCCCCAAAATTCGAGGCTGTATATACTCCCACTTATATTATCTTTATTCATCTTCTGTCTTAAACTACTTCTTACTGTTAGACAATTTTACCATTTTGCTCACTTTTTCTCCACCAACTTGAACAACCTGAAATGAACTGCTTTGTTCATGAACACAACCTACCACTCAGCTCAGAAATCGAAACCACGATCGGAAGATTGCAAGTACAATACTGTAACCACTAGGCCAAGTGCCTTCATGACTATATTGGTTTTACATTCTGGCACAAGGCCAGCAAGTTCGGGGCGGGGGCGGGGCGGGAGCATAAGTCGATTATATCGACCGCAGTGCTCAACTGGTACTTATTTTCTCAACCCTGAGAGGATAAAACACAAAGGTGACCTCGGCAGAATTTGAGGTTGGAAGAAATGCCGCCCAATATTTTTCCCGGTCCGGTAACGATTCTGCCATTTCACCGCCTTCCATTCACGACTAAAATTACTCCCACCTACATAATTTTTATGCAGCTTCTGTTACCATCGCTGTTATCTTAAACTCATTTCCTCTGTTAGACATTTTACCAAACATTCTGTGCAATATTCCGCGCCATAGACTCTTTGATATTCACTCACGTTTTTTCACTCCAGCTAAAATGACTTCCAATAATTCTAATTGGACATTAACTGCACTTATATTTTTACTTCATCGAATTATCTCTAGGCTTTTATTTTAAGAAATGTCGATTTGCTACAGTTTTCAGTGTTTCAGAAATACACGAGGAAGAGGCAGACAGAGAGAGAAAGAGAGTGAGAGAGAGACAGAGAGAAAGAGAAAGAAACAGACAGACAAATAATAGACTCTAAAATATATACTTGCTTTAATCACGATATAATTTTAAGTTGTTTGTTATGAAATCAGGAAGATTACTTGAGTTATATATGTAGAGAGCGAGAGAGAGAGAGAGAGAGAGAGAGAGAGAGAGAGAGAGAGAGAAAGAGAGAAAGAAAAAGAGAGAGAGAGAGGCCTTTTAGAAGTATAATTCCATAGCAAATAGTTTAAAGATATGTCAGTCAATGCTTACACATTATAGCTGGAGAAGGTATAGATAGATAAAA
>NC_068984.1:112689204-112696704 GCF_001194135.2 Octopus bimaculoides | reverse complement strand
TTATTATTATTATTATTATTACTGGTTAATTTGTACCATAAGAATTAAGAGAATTTGCAGAGGTGGAACCGTCTTCACTAGAGTTGTAGCCATATCGTTTGTTTATTTGTTTGTTAGCTTTTTGTTGTTGTTGTTGTTTTGTCAATGTATATTGTTTGTATTGTTTTTTTTATTATTTTTAGCTTTAGTTTTTATTTCATTATCTTTCGTCAAGTTTCCATGTTCATAAAGATGAGGAATGTCCATAAACATTCCAGATGACTTAATCTCCATGATAATTCAAGAAAGAAAAAAAAGAAGTAACTTATTTGTTCAACTTGTATGAATACGTGTAAATGTTTGTAGCAATCGTTAATACGGTTCAATTCCCACCCGAATATCTCATATTCTACTCTCACTCTCCCTCCCTCTTTATCTGTTCGTCTGCCTGTCTACCTGTTTGTTTCAATAGACATGTATGCCTCTCTCTATATATGTATATATGTAATATGCATGTATATCTAAATGTATATGTAGATATATATACATATATGTTTATATATATATATATATATATATATGTGTGTGTGTGTGTGTGTGTGTGTGTGTGTGTGTGTGTGTGTGTGTAGCGAAGACTTTAAAAAAGGAGGCAAGACAAAATAAATATGTATGGAATATGAGTTTGTGTTTTGTTTTGTTTTTTATCTTTTTTATCATTTTGTTATCTGAAGGCATGTATGAAAAGTCTGAAATATTTTATGGGAGCACCTACTTAGAAACGGTTGTGCTAACAACCTCTATGGACATTTTATAAATGTGGTCACCAGTGAAGAAAAAAAAATAATAGCGAAATCTTATTGCGTTAGTCTAAAGGAACCCACCATTAACCTAGCGCACACGTAATAAACTAAGCGGATACTGTGTTCGGCAATCGGCTCATAGGTCTAAAGTTCAGATCTATTGCGGCTGGCCTGTTGACCTATTTAGGAAAACACACGCTATACGGAATTCTACAGGTTTTCATACCTGTGCACGACTACGAGGAATAAGTAAGAGAAAGATAGTACTGTTAATACCTCTGATGGTCTAACGTTATGCCTTAATGACGATGTGGTATTTATTATCTATCCATTTAACGTTACTAAATCGGGAATAATCCACGATCTGGTAGTTATTAATTCTCTAAATTCATTGAAAGTGTTTAGATTTGATTTACTAATTTTACTTCAAATCCCACTGGGGTCAGCTTTGCCTTTCACTTTTTTCTGGGTCGATAGAATAAAGTACCAGTCTTGTACGGAGATTAATGATACTGACTAATGACTTTCTGCAAAATCGTTGGCCTTCTGCCTCATTTGGTGCAAAAGCTGGCAGACTCGTTGGAATGTCGGAAAAAATACTTTGTTGTATTTGCTCCGGTTCATTACTTTTTGAGTACAATTTCCACCGATATCGACTTTGTCTTCCATCCATCTGGGGTCAACAAAATAAAGTACCGGCCAAGTATTACGATCGACAGTATCAACTAACACCCCCTTCCACACACACACACACACACACACACACACTCGAAGGTGTTGGTCTTGGTCTTGTGCATAAATTAGTGACTACAGGGTGCCCCAAAAGTCACTGGTGGGTTTCAATTTTTAATAACTTCCTTAACTTGGCAACACCACCACATCACATAGGAAAAATGACATCACTTAAATGGCAGCAATTTTCGGTTTTGCACACCTGTGCTCTTTCCAAGACTTGCACCATAGCACTCTCAAGACTCACACCCCCACTTCTCTGATTTCTCTACTGATGTTCTCCTTCAGTTGCGCCAGGGCTCTGGTTTGTTGACGTAAACCCTCTCTTTAAGGTATCCCCACAAGAAAAAATGTGTGTGTGTATTGAAAAGATAGAAAGAAGGAATGCTTAGGGTACTTAGAGAAATTTTGTGGGAAAAATATAGACAATAAGTATATTTCTAACTTCGTAGGTACCGGTTCCGCTCGCTTTAAGATGGTGATTTAATCATGCTGAAATAAAAGGAAAAATTAATTGAATATAATGAACTTAAATTAACGTTTCATACTATCAGCTCTAGAAGTTCACATCCTTATCTTATACAGTCCACACGATGTTGTATTTCGTTTTTCATTGTTGCTGGTTAATAGTTGACTCTAGTAGTGGCCGGTTAATAAAATTGACAACGCAACGCATTCCGAATCTGATGTATAATGCCACGAAATGTTCAAGAATATTTTGAGATGCGGTGAATAATATCAACCAAAACTATGTGAAAATACTTATCAAATGCTGGGACAGTTGCTGTTTATCCCAACCAAACTCTGGATTTGCTTAGTCAGTCAGCGCCAGAAACGAACCAGCCGTAATTATTGTGTACCTTCTCGCAGCTCTCACGTGGTTTTCGGTTAGCCATCGCTTTTGAACTAATGGAGATATAAAACGGACGAAATAAAAGAATGTATTAGCTAGTATATTTATTAAAGGGAAAAATACATCTAATGAACTCCTCCGTGTCGTAAAAACCAACTGCAGGTATAGAATATATAAGACTTTGACATACGAGTGAAAGCGTGAATTCGATTACTGGCCTCACGTTGTGTCCTTGAGCAAGACAAAAATAAAAAATGCCGCTAAGCATTTTCCCAACACCCTATCGATTCTGCTATTTGCTGGCATAGTAATGATCATTTCTACAATAGGCACGAGGTCTGAAATTTCACGGTTCTGCCAGGTCGCCATCTTAATGATAATAATCCTTTCTATTAGAGGCACACGGCCTGGATTTTGTGGGGAGGGGGACAGTCGATCACATCGACCCCAGTACTCAACTGGTTCTTAAATTTGTCTACTTCGAAAGGATGAAAAGCAAAATTGACCTCGGCGGAATTTGAGCTCAGAACGTAGAGATGGGTAAAATACTGCTAAGCATTTCGGCCGGTGTGCTAACGATTCTGCCAGCTCACCGCCTTCGCCTGAATAATAATAATAATAATAATAATAATAATAATAATAATAATAATAATAATAATAATAATAATAATAGTCCTTTCTACTATAGGCACAAGGTCTGAAATTTTAGGGAACGGGAATAGCCGATTACATCAACTCTAGTACTCAAGTACTCTTATCCGAAAGGATAAGAGGTAAAGTCGACCTCGGCGCCATTTGAACTAAGAATGTAAAAGCGGACGAAATGCCGCTCGTAAAAACACCACAAAGCCACGGTCAGCCTGACCACAAGGTTAAGTGCCTTCACCTCATCCTCTTCCTCCAATCTACAGATGAATGCTTAGAGTAGGCCCCGTTTGCTTGGACCACCTTGACACATTCCCCTACCTTTGAATAAAGCTGCCGGAAGGCAACACTTCCATCTCCACTCACACTTAACTCCTCAAGTGAAACTCGAAAAAGTTGATACTAAGGACAATAAAGGTTGCAGTTTCACGTCTTTGGTTAAGTCAGGCGAAGAAAACAAAGCCAAAACGGAGCATAACTGTTGGCTACGTTATTGCAATACAAACTGAAAGATTAATTACTTAAAGAGACCTAATTTCTTTTCAATTCTGTAAACATTTTCCTTGTGGAAAACAACTGGAGGCATTGACAAGAATCACGGTAATTGCAGCAAATTGACCGAAACGCGATAAAAGCAAGAAATATTTATTTGTCCATTCTAACAAGCGACTAATCTGTCACTATCTCAAATCATCGAAAATAATTCATTTTATTATTTTCTTTTTTTTAATTTTATTCTTGATAAAAATAAAAATTAAAAAATACAAAAAAGTAATAGATTTATAACGAAACATTGTTAGTTTGGAGCACTTTGTTATTACTTTTTTTTATATAATTTATTTCTTGATTTATTTAACTATTTATTTATTCTCACTAAATATCATACGAGGAAGATCACCGGGTGTAATTGACGTGAAGAAGGGTTATAGAGTCATTGATGCTGTTTGTTGTTATTGCTGCTGTTGTTATTGTTAATATAGTTGCTGTTGTTGTTGTTATCGCTGCTGCAGCTGCTGGTTTTGTTGCTGCTGCCGTTTTTGACGCTGCTGCCGTTGCTGCTGTTATTATTGTTTTAACACCCGTCCATGATTATATTGAACGGTCTTATGATAAAAGGTCAATATCCTGTCTTCTGTTTTTTACATGTGTCGTGCACCTAGGACTATACTATCCAATATGCCCGCTGCCTTTTGAGACAGAAGAATGTAATTTGAAAGATATTCGACTGCCATTTCTTGCTGATCAAAAGACCACATAGAAGATTCCCCCATTGGTTCAAGTAATATAGAGCTACTTCATAAGCATGGTTGGTCACCGTAATTTACTGGATCGAAACCTACTCATTTCCAAGCTATACTGACAGTTGTTGAACTCAGCACAGAACACTCGTCAGTTTTATAGTGTTACTACTGCTTACATCGAAGGTTATTATTTTCTTAATATGTGGCACCGATTTACAGCTGATCGCCCTAAGCCAGGTGCTGAATTCATGTGCACAATAAATGTTTAATTTCATGTGGTATACAAGAACAATACTTCAGAACTTACGTTTTCCCGCATGGATCACTATGGCGATCCGTCCCCACACCCACTCGTTTAGACCTATATATCTATATGATCTTCCTAAACCTCCACAAAACATGCTGACCAACCATTTGTGCTAATGACTTGACACTCAAAACCGTCCACCCACCATTCTCAAGAGACTGCCGCATAACTACTTCAGATCTATTTAGGTCGCGTAGAAACTTGTTTCTGCAACAACACATTTAAAGTAGCACCTAAAAAGCCACAGCTTTTCTTCAACAACAGAGGATATCAAACTCAACCAGCCATCACATTTTACTTAAACATAGTTCACAAATGGAAGAAAAACATACTAGAAATTGTATACAACTCCTGTAACATCCATGTGGTTAAAAAAAGAAGATATGGTTAAAAAGGCAAAATGTTTCACTAATATAATTAGAGCAACCACTTGATGTATTTCACTAATTAAAAACAGCAACGGAACACTCACAGGTACTACACTTAACCAACAGAAATAATAAGAAAGTATACAATCACACTTAGAGTGATCTCAGGTACTACATTTGAACAACAGAACCAACAACAATGGTGTATACACGTTACATTAGATCCCTCGTTGACTTTTCTAGCTTTTATTGGGTTCATAATCTCTCTTTATCAAAATATAATAAATATAAAATAGCTTCCTACGTAGCATAACAGATTGTGGTCAGAATGCAACCACAAACACCCATAGACCAACTATATAATGAAGCAAGTTACTACAAATAGATGACCTCCTGGATATACGAGCATTTATACAATATCTTAGAAATCAACTATAACATCAGCTTAAAACACTATTCCCCCGAACTCTTCTATAAGGAATACATATACACCTAATAACTGCAACTTCAAATGCGTCAAATACTATACAGGAATTCATATCACCAACAATAAGTGAAGAAGAACTACCGCAGTCACACTTTGACCAAGTCTTCCTTGTCCATCTTTACTGTCAACACCATCAGAATTTACCAACACACAAATATAAACTGGAGAGAAGAGAGAGTAGAATATATCCAGGCTACCACACTGAATCCCTCACGAGGCCACCACTAAATGCTTGAATATTCTTCATTATTCTCAGCTAAGTATCGGCGTATGCGATGATTGGGAGTATGAATCTTTGAGTTGTGGCTCATTGTTTTGCCAACTACCTACATATCATAGAGTGAAGGCGCGTGGCTTAGTGGTTAGGGCATTCGACTCACGATCGTAAGGTCGTGAGTTCAATTCCCGGCGACGCGTTGTGTCCTTGAGCAAGACACATTATTTCACGTTGCTCCAGTCCACTCAGCTGGCAAAAATGAGTAGTACCTGTATTTCAAAGGGCCGGTCTTGTCACACTCTGTGTCACACTGAATCTCCCTGAGAACTACGCTAGTGGTACACGTGTCTGTGGATTGCTCAGTCACTTGCACGTTAATTTCACGAGCAAGCTGTTCCGTTGATCGCTTCAGCTGGGATCCTCGTCGTCGTAAGCGATGGAGTGCTCCTATCCTACATATCATAGAACTCCTGGGCTAGGGATGAATTGGAGCTACGTAACAACGGCTAGCATGTCATTCAGCAACAGCATAAGAACGCAAAAGGGAGCTTATCGCAGTGAAATTTGAACTAAGACATGTAGCTCTTATAATAATATATATGTACAATATTAGCCCCACTGAACTAAGCAGAGTTCGGCCACTGTGTCATGTACAAGCGCTGTAAGGTCATATCAGGTAAGCTCTTCGCAAGAGGTTGCTTCTAATTTTCATCTTGCTGTTTTCGACTATTGTTAAATCATCTTGGAGGGATATCTTCCTTTAAATAATATTTATCTTTTTTGTTTCAGAATATAAAAAAAATATCAAGAACTTTGAAATGTTTTTCTTCATAGTAGGTGGTGTAAACCATTGGATTTTAATTCCGTTTTAGTGCATTCAACGACTACAGTTTTCTTCGCATTACATTTGAGCAGAATCATATTCTGGAATTAACGAATAACATGCACGGATCTCATTAAAGTAAGGAAATGGTCATTTCTAATCTAAGTAGATTAATGAAGGGAGGGGCTACCATCGATTCCAGGACTTGACTGATATTTTGCACCCTACTACTAAACTATATTCTGTATGCTTTAGCGGACTCGGCTGGATTTGAACTCGGTACATAGACTGACAGATAAATACCACAAAACCAATGATGTAATTATTCTGCTAACCAAGCACCCTAAGATAAGTAAATGCTTTTAATTAAGGCAGAATGCCTGAAATTTTAATGGCAAGAGAAGATTAGTCGATTAAATTGAGCCCAGTACTTTTCTGAAGAAACGCGTTGCTTAGTGGTTAGAGCGACGGACTCATGATCGTAAGATTGTGGTTTCGATTCCTGGACCGGGCGACACATTGTGTCCTTGAGCAAAAACATTTCATTTCCCATTGCTCCAGTTCACTCAGGTGGCAAAAATAAGTAATCCTACGACGGGATGGTGTCCCATTCAAGTGGGAATATATACGCCATGGAAACCTGGAAACTGGCGCTTATGAGTCGAAGTGACTCCAAAAGATAACTTTCAGCTTTAAGTACTTGACCGTTGCTTTATTTTATCGATTCCGAAAGGATGAAAGGTAACATTGATTTTGGCAGGATTTGGATTCAGAATCTAAAAAGCCAGAAGAAATACCGCTAAGCATTTTGTGCATAAATTAGTGACTAGAGGGAGTCCCAAAAGTCCCGATGGGTTTCGATTTTTAATAACTTCTCTAACTTTACAAATAAATACATGAAATTTTGATACAATATAAACAACATAATGGAAATTAATATGCACAAGTCAAATTTTGCAACATCACTATATCACATATGAAAAATGACATCGCTTAAATGGTAGCCATTTATATATATATATATATATATATATATATATATATATAT
>NC_068984.1:112687585-112688803 GCF_001194135.2 Octopus bimaculoides | reverse complement strand
CACACACACACACACACACACACACACACACACACACACACTCACACATACATTTCCATTTAGAGTTGACTATGGAGAAAAAGAGTTCTCGATATCATTGTAGAGATTAATAATATTTTCATTTTAATCAAGTCAGCTCCTTGCTACTCTGAGTTTCACTGGTAGGTTATAAGTCATAAGTTGCCTGAAGAACTTGTGCAACTACAAGCGAAACTCAGAGTAGTAAGAGACCGTATCGACCAAAAGGAATATAAATACAAAAGCACAGAGGGAGGAGGATAAAAAAGCTGTGTGTATGTGACTTTGTGGGTGTGTCTGAATGTCTGCGTATGTCCGTGTGAAAAGCGGAGGAGAGAGACTTTGTACGTAAAAGCGATTCACCGAACAGAATTTCATGTCACCACTAACATAGAGACTTCATGACAACAACAGTAACATAAAGCATGAAATCAAAATTTCAACAAGGAGGAGGAGGAGGAGGAGGAGGAGAGAGAGAGAGAGAAGAGAGAGAGAGAGAGAAGAGAGAGAGATGAGAGAGAGAAGAGAGAGAGAGGGGGTACGAGAGAATGACAGTCATATTAAAAAACAAAATATATTGAAAAGCTGTTTTAAAAATATTAAAATGTGATTGTTATGGACATATCAGAAATTTAATAAATATATAAAAACATTAGGAGGAAATGAAAAAATATTAATAAAAAAAACAAAAGAAAGAAATTTGAATAAAATGAAACAAAAATTAACAACTATTTAGAAAAAAAACATGTATCAAAATAAACCAATAAAATAAAACTATCAAAGCACACCGAAAATGATAATAATAATAATAATAATAATAATAATAATAATAATAATAATAATAATAATAATAATAATAATAATAATAATAATGATGATGATGATGATGGAGCATTTATATACGTAAGTTAATTAGGTGTAACGTTAGATGCTTCATAGACCTGTTCCAGAAAGACATTCTTCATCAGCCGAGGAAAAAAATAAAAGGAAAAAAAAACTGAAAATAATAATGATATAAAGAAGAAGAAAATGCCATTTAGATATTAAACAAGAATTAATGTATATATGTGTATGTGTGTATGTGTGTGTATTCATATATGCATTCATACGTATATACATTCATATATATGTATGCATGTATATTTATGTACATATATCTATTTATGTATATGTATGTATATAGTTGTCCATATATATATA
>NC_068984.1:112681952-112687377 GCF_001194135.2 Octopus bimaculoides | reverse complement strand
ATATATATATATATATATATATATATATACACACACATATTAAGCACATACAGAAACACTCAGACGTCCTCACAGCCACAAACAAGCACATAGAGACAGACACACGTACACATACAGACAATCACACACACACACACATGTTAAATTGCGCTAACAGGATTTGCTCTACCAATTGCAACAATTTGTCAGCAATAAATTTTAAGGAAAGCAAGCAAGCAATAACAAAAATTTTCATTGTTGATGTTATAATCGTTGTTATTGTTGTTGATGTTACTACTGCTGCTGCTGCTGTTGTTGTTGTTGTTGTTGTTGTTGTCATTGTTTTAAGCGTCGGTGTTACGGTTTATTTTATTATTTTTTGACATTTAATGATTATTACTTACAAAACACAATGAAATTAATACCAAATAAAATATAAAAACATTTATTTATACATTTTCTATTAGATGTTTTTTTTTATTTTGTTTCAATGTATTGCTTTTATTTAATTGTTGTTCTTTTATGGATTGTAAGTTTTTATAGTTTTTTTCTATCGTTGTCCTTGAAATGGAACTTCTCATGGCGTTTGTCATATGTTCTACGTTTTTATAGTCCACTTCGGTAAATATCTAGAGGCAACATTGTTGAATTGGTGTATTGATATTCATGGTTATTTCTGATCAGAATTCCAACCAAGAGCATTTGTATTTTTTCATATTAAGGACAACTTCGTCCAGTGTGTTCTATTTTTTAAAAATTTAGTTATGTTTCATCAAGATGTCTTTGCTATTTCTAGCAGGCCGGTTGAAGCTGACCTGCTAAAGATATCCCTGACTTAAATAAAAGAAACCACAGGGTTGGGCATGACTAGCGTTTTATTAATATAAAAACGAAATTCAATCAGAGATAATTTGAACAAGAATTCACCAATTCTACAGAGTTGCTACCATTTACGGTGGTATTATCTATTAAAACATACAACGTACTTCTTTTGGGCAGATCTTCTGAGGAAACTGTGGTAAGAGGAAATAAGATTACTCCTTACACATACACACACACACATGCACACACACTCTCACATACATACTCATACACACATACATACACAGAGGGTATAGACACACAAAGAGAATTTAAATTGAGCAAACAAAATTTGCTCCAATAATAGCAATTGTTTATCAGTCTTCATAATAGCAAGGTTCCCACGAAATTAGAGCGAGGCTATGAGTGTTTTTAATATTGCGAGGTATGCAGTAGTTACTCGGCTTCTCTTGGTTCTGCAGGCCAATATAACAACTTAATTCTACTCTTATAGACTCGTCCTCTGTCTTATTCCACTGGCTCGTCTGATCTGAAATCGTGAGCACCATCTTCCCAACATCGAATCTGTTAAATATACCGGCAAAATAGCTTTCTGTGTTGGTCAGAACCGAAACACGTTTTTTGAATTCCGAATCACAATGCTGCAAAATCTAATCTTTAAAAATATTTTGTTCTTTGAATACCGGTCGAAGAATCTCCTCAGTTGAACTAGCTGTTCTATGAGTGAACAACATGGAACTTATACCTTCTATCTTTTGTCTTTTACTTGTTTTGGTCATTTGACTGTAACCACGCTGGGGTAGTGCTTTGAAGAATTTTTAGTTAAATGTATCGACCCCAGTAATTATTTTTTATTAGCCTGGTAATTATTCCATTGGTTTCTTTTGCTGAACCGCTAAGTTACGGAGAGGTAAACACACCAGCACCGCTTGTCAAGCGGTAGTGGAGGGACAAACATGGACATAAAGATACATACACATAGATGTATATACATATAAACATATATACGACGGTTTTCTTTCAGTTTCCGTCTACCAAATCCACTTACAAGGCTTTGGTTGACTCGAGGCTATAGTAGAAGACACTTGCCCAAGGTGCTACGCTTTGGGACTGAACGCAGAAACATGTGGTTGGGAAGCAATCTTCTTACTACCCAGCCACGCTTGCACCTATATAAACGAATGTTGTTGAAGTGTTATACAATACCTACGTCGTGAAGTTGCATAGCTCAGTGGTTAGAGCGTCGAGCTTACGATCGTGAGGTTGTGAGTTCGAATCCCGGACCGGGCTGCATGTTGTATTCTTGAGCAAGACACTTTTTTCCACGTTGCTCCAGTTCACTCAGCTGTAGAAGTGAGTTGCGACGTCACATGTGCCAAGCTGTATCGGCCTTTGCCTTTCCCTTGGATAACACTGGTGGCATGGAGAGGGGAGACAGGTATGCATGGGCGACTGCTGGTCTTCCATAAACAACCTTGCCCGGACTTGTGTCTGGGAGGGTAACTTTCTAGGTGCAATCCCATGGTCAGTCATGACCGAAGGGCGGGGTCTCAACGTTTGGGAATACGCTGTATTCTCTTTAGAATTAAGACAATTAAGACAATTAAGGTGGCTTGCTTGCTTCATTAAAGATCACTTATTATAGATCTCTCTTGGAAGAAACATATTAAAGAATATATATAAAAATATAAACAGAAGCAGAATCCAGTTGGAGTAAAAGACCGAGAAACGTAAATACCACTTTCGAAGATTTCCATTACAACGGCATTAATGCTTTTCGATGTTCGAGTCTTTTATTCTTCACACTTTGGAAAGATGTTACTACGTTCATATGAAGTTCTTTCACAACACGTGTATTGTGAATCTCAGACATTCTTAGTTATGCAGATGTAATTATCACAATAGATGATTACGCCATCAAATGCTAAATAAACAGTAACATCGCGATAACACTGAAAAGCAAATGTCCTTAATCAAAGGAAAAACAAATATAAGAATTATTCATGTGACACCTGCAATTTTATTTTGTAATTGGGACTCTAAAAAACACTATGCAAAACTTTCTTTTTTTTCTAAAATTCGCCGGTTCGCTGTGATGTCTAATTTTAAATGCAGCCACTTGGTTGATAAGCTGGAGACCGGTTTGAAAAATAAAAAATGTCTAATTAAAAATACACTTATACACAAAAGAAAACAAAAACAGCATAGATATCTACTCGTTATTATGTTGCAAACCAGACATTTAAATAAATACTGTCTTCCTTTGATTGGGCACTAAACTCCAGTGTTTTTAAAGGAGAAGTGTATAATCAATTAGTCGATAGATTGAAGACAAGCACCAACTTTCTCATACAAGCATACACACACACATACGCTCACACATGCACACAAACAACTACGAGCACGCATACTTATCAGGTAGACCAGAAAAGAGGAACAGAGCCAATAAGTATTTAAGAGCCTCTTAGACAGCGATTGGAGATGATAATAATAATTTAGTGACGTTGATATGGTTGGTTTTCAAATAGAACTTCTTTTACGTGTGTGTTTTAAAGACGAGTCGTTATAAGCAGAAAGGGACTTTCACAATAAGATTTGCAACTGAGCTAAATAACCTTACATCATCTAGTCAGGAACTGGAAGATATTAAGCCATTAATATCTCATTGTTATTGCTGTTATACAACCTTTTTTTTAATTGTTTCAGTCATTGGATTGCGGCCATACTGGGGCACCGTTTTCAAGAATTTTATTCGAAGGAATCTACCCCAATACTTATTCTTATTAAGCCTGGTACTTATTTTTATCGGTCTCAATTTCCGAACCGCTAATGTAATCCGGTTGTGAAGCGGAGGTGGTGGTTAAACGGGGACACAAAAATACACACACACACACACACACATATGCACACGCACACACACACACATCTATATTATAAGACAGACTTTCCAGTTACTAATCTACGAAATCCACTCACAAGACTTTGGTCGATCCGAGGCTACAGTAGAAGATACTTGCCTAAGGTGCCACTCATTAGAACTGAACAACTTACCACACACCTACGCCTGTGCCTACCAGTAAAGAAAAAGAATACTTGAATTCAATGGCGAACCGCCGGTGTGATCGAAAGGCCGACGTCTCGGCCGCGATACGAGCCACAAGTGTGTGTATCCGTGTGTTACGCACGCCAGGAGATGATCGAGACGCGCAGACGAGAAGAAACAGCAGCAGCAGGTCGAGAAGGAAGCCGGCGATTAAGATCGAGAGCGATTAGGAGCAAAGAGAAAGAAGCGGCGGAGTTCCGCCGGTGCGATCGAGAGGCCGACGTCTCGGCCACGATACGAGCCGCGTGAGCGACGCGGTCGGTACCGCTGCCGCAGATTTCTAATCTTGTTATTTAATTTTTTAAAAATCTGATTGTTGGTTTCGATGCAAGTATTGGGCTCCAATCAAACTGGGACATTATTTTCAAGAGTTTTTCTATTATTTTATCGCCACGAAGGGCGACGGAAGGCAAAGTCCACTTAGCGAAAATGGAGGCAACCAAAAAGGTTACATGCTACGCACAAATGTTCTGGTAATCCACCACATAAACGTATTTTAATACATACATATTCTTAAATACATACACATGTGTGTACGTGCGCGCGAGTGTGCGTGCATGTGTGTGCGTGCGTGTGTGTGAGTGTGTGTGTGTTGTGTGTGTATTATGTGCATACGAGATCTGATCAATAAATATCCGGACTGTTGCCATAGTAACGAAGCTAAAGCACGCAGAATAAAGCCGCTCAGCAAAGATTGACCTTGAACTCTGTATTTTATACCACGTGGTTTCAGGATCAATCTCTCATTTCCACTAATCTGGACGTTGAGCAAATGTTCTCTGCTATAGCCGCAAGCCAACTAATGCCTAAAATCGGAGCCACAGCATAACTACAGCATAACCACAGCTCCTGGCTAAAACGAAGATAAGTATACACACTAAAATAGAAACCAAGGAATGCTGGTGAAATTTAACCCTTTGCTTGTGCAAACTATTTTCATAAGTTTGTCCCAAGCCCTCATGAGTATTTTTCAGACATTTTATCAGCCCTTTATTCATACGTTTTGAGTAGTACACATCTTTCTTTTCATAAGCCCTAAGTAGTTATGATGGTTGACAAAAATTGGGATTGTGTATCATATATGATGCCTGGACGCTATTAATATCAATAACCTGTAAAGACACCGTGTTTCGTTAAGCAACCATAATATACTACAAAATATATTAAACGTTCTTATAAGCCAATGCCGTGTTCTACTGTGTTCGCAGTGCTATTACATCACTGTTGTTGTTGGCATTCCGTCACTTACGACGTCGAGGGTTCCAGTTGATCCGATCAACGGAACAGCCTGCTCGTGAAATTAACGTGCAAGCGACCGATCACTCCATTGACACGTGTACCCTTAACGTAGTTCTCGGGTAAATTCAGCGTGACACAGTGTGACAAGGCTGACCCTTTGAATTACAGGCACAATAGAAACAGGAAGAAAGAGTGAGAGAAAGTTGTGGTGAAAGAGTACAGCAGGGTTCACCACCATCCCCTGCCGGAGCCTCGTGGAGCTCGTGGAGCTTTAGGTGTTTT
>NC_068984.1:112679736-112680900 GCF_001194135.2 Octopus bimaculoides | reverse complement strand
ATAAAAAAATATTCAGACAAATACATAACAAAAACACCAGGACTTACAAATATATATAACATACAGAAAATTGCACTACTGGGTACTGCACACATTCTACGCAAAACACTTTCAATACAGTACATACCCAAGGCGCACTTTCAATACAGCACATACCCAAGGCGCACAGAGCTGCGCTCGGTAGTGAAGTGAAAGCACGTTATAAAAATAAAACTACTGAATAATGATAATAATAATAATAATAATAATAATAATAATAATAATAATAATAATAATAATAATAATAATAATAATAATAATAATAATAACACGTCATTTTTCCAAGTTAAACAGCTTGAAAGAATGTGAGAAAAACACAGATTAAAATGCAAGTTTAATTAAAACAAATACTTGTTTTATGTTCATTATTGTTTCAGTTCTTGTTGTCATCGTCGCCGTCGTTGTTGTTTAGCCCCTGGTCAACTTTGGTTGAACAGGTCTATAACCAAAACAGTCCTTTTTACAGACTGTTTCCATTTATTTATTCCTTCGTAGCTTTCGGCCATTGGACATTCCATTGTCACTGAGGTCAACTGTACTTTTCATCCTTTCGGAGTCGATAAAATAAGAAAGAGTCGACTGCGAGAGTCGACCTAATCAACTGATTCCATTTCTAAGAATTTCAGACCTTGTACCTATAACAGAAAGAATTATTATTATTATTGCGTGAGAGGGAAGCACACGACACCAAAGTGATACTGGGGTACAAATACAATATAATCATGGTGACTACCCGTCTAATAAGTGTACACCAGGAACTTGTATCACAACAATATGCGCGGAACATGATGACCTTGCAGGTGGGGCCCAGTTAGAGTGTTTTTCGGGTTGACAATTTGTTGACACCTTTACCTGTACACATATTTTCTCAAGTTCCCTGATTAGGCGGCGAATGACGAAACCACTTTGAGAATGGTCCTGTAAATCGAAAAACAGAAAGAGAGGAAGAGTGAGAGAGTACCACGCGAAACTGCCAAGCTGATAGACAGACAGACAGTCGGACTGACCATCAGATTCAACGACAGACTGATGGTTAGATATATAGATAAACAGATGGATATACACAGATGAGTAAATCGATAGATAGAGATAGATAGATAGATAGATAGATAGATAGATAGATAG
>NC_068984.1:112676127-112679636 GCF_001194135.2 Octopus bimaculoides | reverse complement strand
CAAATAACAAAACAAAACAAAGCAAACAGAAAACAAAAACAAAAAAAGAATTATAAAACCTCCTCAGCTCCCATTTTCAGCCAGTGGAGAGACGTAGAGACATGACCGCTGGACATTACTCCATGTAACAACTTAACCTTCGCCATTATCAAAGACTAGACCTGACACACTTCGATCAGTTTACAAAAAAATGTACTTTAACCAATCCATCTGATCATTATCACGAATGGAATTTCCACAGTTCATCCACCTCAACGCATGCCTGCCTGCACACTTCTAAATACAGCTTACCAAGAAGTGGAATGTCTTTTAGTTGGCAGCAGCAGATTGCCATCCTGCATATAGTAGGTTGTCAAGGCAAGTCGTTCTTATAGCATATCTGTCGTTAGAACACGTGATTAGTTTTTCTTTTTTCTTTGTTTTTAACCAATCTTTTCCGCAATTTTCGATGTGTGGCTTCCGTTAAGCATTCTGTTCCTCTCATTTCTTAATCTACGTCTCATTATCATTGTGTCAGCCTATCTTTCGTATACTTTCATAATAAAAAAAAAAAGAAGTGGGTCAGATTGTTTCTGATGTTTTACAACCAGAAATATCCACAGTATGGTTAATAATGACAATTAAGAAAAGATATCAGTGAGGTTTGCAGATTGTATAATTGAGAAATTCGTGGCATAACCACGTAGTTGTAAAATCGATCCTACAGCAAGAAATTTCGAGTAAGTACTTTCTACTATAGCATCGAATTGACCAATGACTTCGGGCTGAAATTTGGTAGACAGATATTACGTGTAAGTCTACTATTACTCAACATATATTTACAGAGTTTCTCCCTAAAATTCGTCATTATCAACCTCAGACTCATTAACGTAAACCTCAAATTTGTCATCATCAGCCTCAACTTCAGTCTCGATTACGTTATCTACTTCGATTTCGTTATTGTTAACTTAGATGTCATTGTAGGATGAGGCGAATTTCCTTTTATAGACGGACAATGACATCAGAGATCACTTGTCGCAGAATTATGAAAGAACACAAATATTCCTTTCTACTTTAGGCACAAAGCTTTGTAAACGATTAAAAGACTTTCAAACCAAACTATTCTCTTCTACAAGACCCGAAATTTTGGAGGAGGGAGCCAGTCGATTAGATAGACCCCAGTGCACAACTGGTACTTAATTTATCGACCTCGAAAGGATGAAAGGCAAAGTTGACCTCGGTGGAATTTGAACTCAGAACGTAATGACAGACGAAATGAAAGAACACAAATATTAAAAAAGGCATTTTAAAGGATTAAAAGTTTCTTTACATTCCATCTCACGTTAACGGAAAGATACATATATTCAATACATTAGATGTAAAAACTTGAATGAAAAAAAAAAAAAAAGAGGCCACGTCAGATAATGGTAGTCCTGGGTTTTCTGCACATAGCAAAACGTTTAGATGGTCCCGGTTGGAATGTTTTAAATCATAGACATTTTCCGTTCAGAATTAGTTGCAATTGAGCAACAACAACAACAACAACAACGTCACTCGTTAAACTCAATCCTTTTATAAATATTGATTTCAAATTTTTGCACAAGGCCAGCAATATCGGGGAGAGATTAAGTCGATTACATCGACCACCAGTGTTCTACTAGTACTGATTTTATCAACTCCAAAATGAGGAAAAGCAAAGTCGACCTCGGCGAAATTTGAACGAATGAAATGCTACTGAGCATTTCGCCAGGCGTGCTAACGATCCTTATTTCTTTACTGCCCACCAGGGGCTAGACACAGAGGGGACAAACAAGGACAGACAAACGGATTAAGTCGATTATATCGACCCCAGTGCGTAACTGGTACTTATTTAATCGACCCCGAAAGGATGAAAGGCAAAGTCAACCTCGGCGGAATTTGAACTCAGAACGTAGCGCCAGACGGAATACCGCTAAGCATTTCGCCCGGCGTGCTAACGAGTCTGCCAGCTCTATAAATGTCGAATTACAAGACAATGGTTTGGCAGAATTCTATGCAATGTCTTTGCATTCTGTATTAGAATGCAATCTCTATCCTTCGGCCGCCTCTTCTGGCAGTTATTCTGTATATCGCTGGTGGTGGGATGAATCGCTGCTATCTCTAGTGTTCGAGTGTCCATCACTGACAAGATCAAACCAAGTCGAAATCAGTGGTCTCGACGCTGGAGGTGGCGGGGATTTATCTCACCGCTAGCGATATAAACAAGAGTAAATTTTGCACCAAAATACATATTATTATTGTTGTTGTTGTTGTTATCATTATTATTATTATCATTATTATTATTATTATTAATATCATTATTATTATTATTATTATTATTATTATTATTATTATTATTATTATTATTAATATTATTATTATTATTATTCAGTAGTTTTATTTTTATAGCGTGCTTTCACTTCACTACCGAGCGCAGCTCTGTGTGCCTTGGGTATGTGCTGTGGTTTGCTGTGGTTTGCTGTGATGCTCTTATGGTTACTGCATTGAAAGTGTTTTGCGTAGGATGTGTGCAGTGCCCAGTAGTGCAATTTTCTGTATGTTATATATATTTGTAAGTCCTGGTGTTTTTGTTATGTATTTGTCTGAATATTTTTTTAATTATACCTAAGGCTCCTACTATGATAGGAATTGTTTCTGGTTTTAGATTCCACATTCGAGGTACCTCTATTTCCAGGTCTTTGTATTTTGAAAGTTTCTCCATATCTTTTAGGGAAACGTTATCATCTGCTGGTATTGATACATCAATTAGAAAGCATTTTTTTCTTTATGATCTTTGACAACTATATCTGGTCTATTGGCCTTAATTTCTCTATCTGTGTGTATTGGCATGTCCCAGAGTATGGTTGCTTTCTCGTTTTCTGTGACCTTTTCTGGCGTCGATGTAATCAACAAGCCCCCCTCCCCCCCAAAAAATTTCAGGTCTAGTCTTTTGCAGAAAGGATTATTAGTATTGTAGTAGTAGTAGTAGTAGTAGTAGTAGTAGTAAATGAAATAAAGTAGTAGTAGTAGTAATGTTATCAAAGATGTTGAGCTGGCAGAATCGCTAGCACATCATACAAAATGATAAGCGGCATTTCTTACGACTCATATAGTTTCTGAATTCAATTGCCGCTGGGGTCAAATTTATCTTTCCTTCTTTTGAGTCAAGTACTGAGGTCAGTAAAATCGACCCCCCCCCCACCAACCAAAAAAATTGCATCGGTTGTGCCAAACTTTAGAGCAATTAAGGCGGAGCGGATAGCTGGCAGAATCGTTACTGCGCCGGAATAAAAGCTTTGCAGCTTTTCTTCTGACTTTGCGTTCCCAGTTCGAATACCGCCGGTGTCGACTTTTGCTTTCCATCGTTTCAAAGTCAGTAAAACAAGTAGCAGTTGAGTACTGGGGGGTCACAGTAATCGATTAGCCCCCTCCTCCAAACTTCCAGACCTTATGCTTCTAGTAGAAGGAATTACTTTTATTATTGTTGTTGTTCTTTTTTGCTATCAAGAGAA
>NC_068984.1:112667822-112675842 GCF_001194135.2 Octopus bimaculoides | reverse complement strand
GAAGAGGAGGGGGAAGTGGAGGAAGAGGGGGGAAGATGAGGGGGAGGAAGAGGAGGAGTGAAGAGGAGGAGTGAAGAGGAGGGGGAAGAGGAGGGGGAAGAGGAGGGGAAGAGGAGGAGGAAGAGGAGGAGGAAGAGGAGGAGGGAGAGGAGAGGGAGTGGAAGAAATGGGGAGGGGTAAAAAAGCACATGGTATTTGCTATAAATTCGAAGTTTCACCAGCATCTGCTCATCAGACAACTCGTTGCCGCTAAGACTTCGAAGTTACAATCTGATAGGATCTGTACTTCAGAACGGAAAAGAGTATTAAATTTTCACATGTCTAATGGGATTGAGGATAGGAAAAAATCGTTTTTAAAAAAAAAATCATGTGCGAGAGAAGAAAAAAATTACAGAAAAAATAAATCACAATAGTTATTACTAATACTATACAAACTCCCCTCTGAAAGTCATGCTGATGTATTTAATTAAGTTAGCGTCATTATAAACTACTAGCAATGGGGCTGTTAGACAAGATATAAGTGTTTATCTAAAGCTGTATTTGGCGAGAAGTACAATTAATTAAAGCAAAGGGGTTTGCTAGTCAGAAACCAGAAGAGAGAAGAATTAACGTATAAAATAGAAAAAAAAAATGTTACAAAATGGAAGTAGAAGAAGAAGGGAGAACAAGAGATTAAATGATGAAGTGAAGTTTTATAGGGAGTAATAGAGGGTGAAAAATAAACTAACAGATACCGCACATGGTTTAGAAGTAGTAAATAATGAGCGAGGTGGGATGAGCAAGAAATGAAGTCAGCAAAAGTGCATGAGATGGGAACATGAGTGATGCATGAAGAGGCTTTACCAACGCAGTGTGATGTTTGTAAACGAGCAGTTAATGGCGGTGATGTAGTTATAGAATTAAATAATACGATTTGAGGAGAAGGAGGAGGAGGAGTTATGTATGATTCAGCAAACAGTATAACAAAAACTGCCGATGGTAGAAAGACGTAAAATTGCAGGGAAAGCTAAAAAGATGACGGTCTGAAGTGAAACGAGCGGTCACGTAGAAAGATGTAAATTAAAGAAGAGGTTTGGTTGTTGTTGTTGTTGTTACTTTTTCTCTCTTTTCTCTTGTGTATGTGCGGGATAGTTAAATAAATGTTAATAATGATTATACAGCCGTAGGTGTTGTAACGACACAAATGCGAATGCTATTAAGTAAATTGCAAGAAAATTCAGTGAAATCATGAAGCAAGAGTTGACTGGTTGTTGAAAATGATACACTAGGGCAGTTGATCTTAAATTGGGGTTAAGAAAAGACGGAGGGTATTAAAGTACATAATAAGGTGAGCTGGCAAAATTGTTAACAAGCCGGATAAAATGCTTAGCAACATTTCTTCCGGTTTTTACATTCTAAGTTCAAATTCCGCTGATGTCGACTATGCCTTTCATCCTTTCCGGGTCGATGTAATCGACTGGCCTTTGCACCCTCCCATCAAATTCTAGGTCTTGTTCTTATGGTAGAAATGAGATTAAAGTATATAATAGTTTCTGATTTAGACACAAGGTCAGCAATTTTGAAAGGAAAGGAATTAGTCAATGCTGTCGACCCCAGTCCTTTACTAGTAGGTTTTTATTTTATCGACCCACAGAAAACGAAACGCAATATTGACCTTGGCTGAATTTGAATTCAGTACATAGAGAGCATGGAAAAAAGCCGCAAAGTATTTTCTGATGCTCTAACGATTTTACCAGTCATCTGCCCTAATATAAAAATACATGGATTGGACTGGATTGCCTGTGTTAAGTCCATTGTAGAACGAAGGCCTTAGCAAGTTCTTTCCACCAACTACGGCCTGATGTGAAGGCCTGGAATTTGAAATGGAGATCATACTACTTTGATGAGCCTACTCTACCACACTGGCTCGACATGGCTTGGCAGAGGGTTGTAGTTTTTACACTCTTACCCAGAAATAGTTAAATCCATTACATCGACCCCAGTACACAAATGCTACTTATTTCATCGACTCCGAAATTATGAAAGGCAAAGTCGGCCTTGGCGGAATTTGAACGAGTCGATTACATCGACCCTAGTGCTCAACTGGTACTCATTTTATGGATCCTAAAAGGATGAAAGGCAAAGTTCACCTCGGCGGAATTTGCACTTAGAAAGTAAGAAACTCTGCCGCTAAGCATTTCTCCCAGCGCATAATATATACCCTCTTTTCTTGGCAGGTAAAGTCGTTCTATATCTACCTTGAGGTGGTGCATTCTATGCGTTGTCAACAATTTTCGTATTTTTCTGTCAAGATTACATATTTCAGTAATTGACCAGTTAATGATATTGAAACTGTAAGTCACGACTGGTATTGCTAAAGTATTGATCGCTTCGATCCTGTTTTTGCATTCAGCTCTGTCTTGAGTATTGCCCTTACCCTGCGATAACGTTCTCTTCATAGAGTGAGAGAGCGGTGCATGCCATCAAAGTGAAGCCCAGTATAGCAATCATGACTACCTGTCTGACAAAGGTACACCAGATACTTCCACCACAACCATATGTGCACGACATAGTGATTTCATACCAAGATATACAGCGCATGACCTTTCAGGTGGAGCCCAGTTTGAATTTTCTTCAGGTCGAGTAGCCATATCCGCCCAGAAGGTCCCTGAATAAGGGTTGTGTAAGGATGCTGAACAAAACGCCCGTTTCCAGAGGTGAACTGACAAGAAAATCTGTGGTATTGCGCAGAATATTTGCTGTAGCCCATCTTTTATACCAAGAACAAAACTTATACAGAACACTTCCAATCAGTTAAGATCAGAAGCGATGAGAGCCAGTGCTTGGTACTATACCAGGGCATTTATTTTCATTATTAATTATTGTTATTACTATTATTTTTGAAAATAAAATATTTGATGTTCCTAAGGTGCTGTAATTCTGATTTGTTTTCTTGACATTTTTGTAATATCTGTTGCTAGTTAAATTATGTGTTTATAACCGAATAACTATGTTGTATTTGAGGGAAACACAACTTCAGAATTTGTCTCATCGGTTTACAAACTGGATATTTTGTGCGGCTGTTAATGAAACCTAACCGATAATGAATTTATTTTGTAATGATTCAGTTCTGTAACGTCAGTTAAAGTTTATAATTATTCGTATATATTTTTTTTTGTTTTTTTTTTTTTCATTTCATTGAAAACATTTTTACATTATATATATTTTTTGCTGAACGTAACCATAGCATACAAAACATCTCTCTCTCTCTCTTTCTCATTCTCTCTGTCCTTCACATACACATGTATATTCACACGCAGATAAATTCACAACTGAGCAAGCATGCTCACGCAAACAAGCACTTCTAGTTTGTTTATTTTTCTCATTTAGTTGAGATGAATGCCAAAGTGTGACGTCACGCTGTGTTCAGTTAAGAAGTGATTCAGTTACAGCTTTCATTGCCGGAATAATAGAAGACTTTAGATGAATTAAAAGTGCCTAGTTTCAAAATATGCAATTTCTTTTCTGGATTTTCATTCACAACCAATTCCATTTGTTCTACTTGGAGACTAATTACTTTAGATCAGTATCGAAGATTTCGTTTTCTTTCTTGTTCATTTCTTCCATTTTTTTTTTAAACTTCTTATATTGGAGCGCGACTTCGAACAAGAGTTAAGCTTCCGGCAAATCAAAACTGCTGCAAAGATTTTAACACCTGGTTGAAGCTGTTTCACTTAGCCTGTTAAAAGATTAAAGAAAGCCATGAAAAGTCGCTGACTTCCCATAATTCCTCTTCCTTAATCTACTGTGCTTTGTCAATAAAAACCGATATTGTATGAGGTTGTTGCTGCTGCTGTTATTGTGGTATTGTTATCGTTGTTGTTGTTGTTTCTGATGCGTAACTCAAAGTCAACTTGATCAAGTAAGCATATAAATGAAGACATTCCAAATACGACCATACTGTCTTTTAGGGATATCTAGGACTATGTATTCTTACATATTTTAATCACTGATCAAGCAGATATTTAATTAAAGACACTCCAAGTGTGGTCGTCTAATCATTTTAAGGAATCTCTGCTATTACGTAATCCAATACATTTTTATATTTCTAAAACTCTGATCGAGCAGCTATATGGTTAAAAAATGTCCAAATTGCACCATTCCATCTTTCCAAGGGATATCTACGACTTCATACTCAAACATGTTCCTGTAATTATAAAACGCTGAAAACATTCCAAATGTAAATACGAAGATGAAGCTCTGACATCAAAGACTGGAATAAAAACACTTTGGTGTAATTTACGACTGTAGAATGTGACGGTAGTGTGTGATGAAGAGTGGTGGTCTTGTCTGAGATCCCACATCCTTCGCCGACTCTCAGCCATGCTGATAGCAATATTCATAAATTAATCAGGATTAGATTATTTAATATATCCTTCACCAGTTAAAGATTGTAAGGTATCATTTAAAGGATGGTGATATTTCTCTGTAGTTTTTAACTTCTTGAAAGACTGTGTTGAGCCTCTTTCTGTGGTGTACAACTTACTCGTTGCTCAAGGTGGAGCAGAGAAAGTCGAAATAAAAAAAATTACATTTTTACAAACTAAAGAAATGGAAAATATCCTTCTTCTTGTCTTGTCTTTTAACAGCATTCACCCGGGAGGGGTTGAGCCGGCTCCTATTGAGTTTACCACGACACAGATCAAGGCGGTCCACACATGTCTGTTGGCGGCCGATTCTGCAGTCATTCCTGGTTCCAGCGACGAACACCAAAAACTCGAAGGCCGGTAAAGAGCTCCATATCTGCTTTGACTGACGTGAGCCACATCTTCAGCTGACCACCTCTCCACCTACTCCAACCCAGGGGAGGATTTGGTACTATCGCTCTCCGGAAGAGTTTGTTATGGGGGCGCCGCAACGCGTGACCAATCCACTGTAGTCTCCTTGTCAGAAGAGTTCCCTCAAAAGGTGGGCGACCGCAGCGAGCGTTAAGTTGTCGGTTCGAAACAGTGTGAAACACGCAGTCGGAGAAAACGACGAATACAGAAGTGATCGAAGACCTCCAGCCTATGGTGATCAGTGACACGCATTGGCCAGGTCTCACAACCATACAGGTGAACAGTTCAGACAAGCGCTAGTAGATAAGGCATTTCTTCGCGTGGCGGATTTCCCGACGCAACCACAAGTGCTTATAGATGTAGCAGAAGGCCGATCGCGCGCGATTGATCCGAATGGAGATTCGTCTTTACCCTGGCTAATGGTGGTAAAGATGGATCCGAGATAATTGAACTTCTCAACCTCTTCCACAGTCTCAGTGGGAGGATGATGTCCTCACCTATGGTTATGAATGTGATATAATAATCGAATTAGCACGATCGCGAACATAAACTACCGAAATGGGGTTTCTCCAGTCTCTGGAATAAAGTTACCCGACAGTCTGCGTAGCTCAGAAATCAGGGAGGTTCTCCAAGCCGAGACATTACTTCTCCACATCGAGAGGTGATAGCTCCAGTTCTACAGACATGTGAGTTATTACAATGTCGTAGGGAAAAATACCACAAGGCGGATTCTTCAAGCTGAACTAACTGGAAAGAGACCTAGGGATAGACCACGAGAGAGATGATAGAATAATATCTATAGTTTTAGCTAGTCTCACTTGGTAATCCAGCTGGAAAGCGTAATGACGGCTACTTCTGACAGGATCCTCTGGAGGATGCGTCTGAAGACTCTATCCCGAGGAAACTCACACGACTAGTTGACGGAGAAGACGGGTGGGAAGATGCGATACTTGTGTATTTCTAAAACGAAATAGTAATAAAATCAAGAACAGAATGCTGGCAAAGTGTCAAAAGAGGAGAGTTTTATCTAAGATCGATAATTGATCCAACGTTCGATAATTTAATCATTGAGAATTCGATCATCTGGCGTGTCCTCCGCCGTCATTTTAAGACAAAGGGTGAGATTTAAAGGATATTTTGCAATTATTTTTAATACTTTGAATAACCACATCGAAATTCTGAGGTTGATTAACTACTTATTCGTAGTGTCAAAGAAAAATGTTTCTGTTTTTATGAATTCAAGATAAGTGTAAGCGTGGGAGAGCTTACTGTCTCTGCAATACATGGAGACAGTCTTTGTGGACTGGATAATGATGGTGTAGCGGTCATTGCAATGATGAATCAAAGACGTTCAGTTTGTATATTGGGGAGCGATTTTTTTTTCTCTGTTCTGAAAATGTGTTGCTATAAGTGAGCCACTTGATTGTGTGTGCAGTTGATTTTATGAGATGTGACGTGCCTTGCCTAAAAGGATGGTTCCAATCACACGCCCAGCTGTTTCTGACGGGTCAGGGTCGAAGCACATTTTCTGCCAGATGCAGTTAACATAGAACTGGCTGAGCTTCGATGAGTTAGTTGATTTTAAAGTAGCACAAAGTTTGTGGCGGGATAATGGGTGATGTGAAGAAATGAAGTGGTAGACGGGATAAGCCTCTGCTCTCACAACCCAGACAAGTAAGTACATGATGTTAACTACGTAGGGTTTGAATTTGGAGATGAGAATAAGATCTAAGCCATTTAACTGTCTATACCTTACAAATACAAATATAGCTTGAAACTACACTCTTTTACTTGTTTCAGTCATTTGACTGCGGCCATGCTGGAGGACCACCTTTAGTCGAGCAAATCGACCCCAGGACTTATTCTTTGTAAGCTTAGTACTTATTCTATCGGTCTCTTTTTGCCGAACCGCTAAGTTACGGGGACGTAAACACACCAGCATCGGTTGTCAAGCGATAGTGGGGGGGGGGACAAACACAGACACACAAACACACACATATATATATATACATATATACGACAGGCTTCTTTCAGTTTCTGTCTACCAAATCCACTCACAAGGCTTTAGTCAGCCCGAGGCTATAGTAGAAGACACCTGCTTAAGATGCCACGCAGTGGGACTGAACCCGAAACCATGTGGTTAGTAAGAAAGCTACTTACCACACAGCCACTCCTGCGCCTATACTTTATGCAAAGAGTTTAAGACCACGGATGATGCCTCTTGCGCAATAGTTCCTCTCTCCATGCGCTCTTCACAACTACTGAACGTCCATGCTTAACAAAGTCCTCACCGCTCTTCCATTTCACTTAACCCTGAGATTTTTTAACCTCTCTCTACCACTGCTTCTTCATTCTATACTTCCTCTCTCATCCCCCGCCTCGCACACTACTCACATTATCACGCACAGATTTCTCCTTGCCTCTTCCTCTTCCCCACTATGATAATCTATATTACTTCTTTACTTTATTCCGTTCATATGATATCTTTGATTCCGCCGCATTAATTATACAAAACGTTCGTCTACGAACATTTAACCAGGATTTGAGGCAAAGTCCTGGACATGGACAAAGAAGCAACTAATCTCTGGTGATGGAGAGCGTGCCAAACGTTTACACCTCCACGTTTAATAGCGCTAAGTTGAGGTTGACATCTATGTGTAGTAGAAAGATGATTTACAAGGTTTCAATTCCACCTCATTAACGAATGATGTCGGATTCAACAGTTAAGCTAGAGAAGAAAGAAACAGTCAAGATTTGAGAAAGCTTTAATCCCATCTGATTTCAATAATCTTGATTATTAGCCAATACTGATAGATTTCCGTATATCCGTACAATAAATATATGGTATATACACATATTAGCAATTACACACTCACAAATTCATACACGCACAGATTCGTACACAAACATACACACACACACTCACACACACACACAAACACACAGCTGCACACATGGTTCAGTTGCTCTGTTATCTGCGGATTGTATACAGCTTCTCCACTATCGAGCACTTTATACAGAGCATTTGTTTATTGAATACTTGCTACAACTACTACAACTATCGTATTACAAAACACAACACACATACACACACACACATGCATGCATGCATCCATTTGTCCTCCATCCATTCATACATACATATATATTTGTATTTGTATATATATATATATATATATATATATACATATATATATATGTAT
>NC_068984.1:112659333-112662488 GCF_001194135.2 Octopus bimaculoides | reverse complement strand
TATATATGTATAATATAAATAATATATAGATATATGCATATATCCATACATATATGTACATACCTGCATCTATATATATACATACATGCATATATGGGTACAGGACATCAAAAAACGTTAAACACAATGAGAAACGAAAACAAAAACGAAAACAGAAAACGAACTCTTTTCGAACAACGAAAGAAACAAACAGAAAAACGGGACATGGAACATAAAGAGTATATCCCTTCATCAGTTGTCCCTGTTCCATCTACTCCGCGTTTCGAAGGCAAGATATCTTCTATATCCGTAAAAAAAAACGGCAGATACATGTCCTAACTCGCTCTGCTACCCCCATATGATTTATCTTTGCAGGCCGGAGTGTACAATGTAGACCTCAGCTACGCAGAGACGCGGTACAACCGGAACAACATAATGTTGGTCATGCCTAATCACTCGAACCACTTCCTGTTTGATCACAGCTAACCTGGAGTTACACAACAACGGCAGCAACAGCAGCTTGCACTGAAAAATCCTTTTTTAAAAATTATTTTTGATTAAATAAACACAACGAAGCAAATAATTCTATACTTTTATTCCAGTAAAGAGTTCGTGCACTTATACTTTTAAAAACAACGCCATTTTTTCTTGGTTACGGGTTTCATACGCCAAGTAAGTTCTTCTTGTATGCCGTCTATTTGGTCAATACATTTATAAATATATTGATCTTATTGTTACTAAACGTAACTGGAGCGGAAGTCTAGTTGCTTGGGTCGACAACAGTATATTAATACTATGTTAATTTTATTGAACTAATTTTATAGAAGAATTAATTTTATTGAAAAATCAATACAAAGTATCCAGTTTGACTCTCAATTCTCTCTCCACCTCCTCCCACTACTACTACTACTACTACTACTACTATAATGCAACTAAAATACATATACAAATTGATACACAAACACATACTTGTTTCCACTTTATATATCTAGGAACCAATCGCCATTCAAGAATTTTATTCAGATATACGTTCAAACTTTGACCTCAATTCAAGAAACTTTTATTTTATTTATGTTTTCGTTTGTTTATATTCCTTTTCTTTTTTCTCTTTTATTTTTTAGTCTTAACCCTTTAAGGAACTTTGACTTCAGCCGTTATATATCATTACAATTCTCGCCTATTCTTCTCTTTTCCTTTCTCCTGCACTATCTTCTATCACTTCTTCCTCCTCTTCTTCTTTCTCGTCCTCGTTATTTATTCTGGCATCACCTCAACAGGTTACTCGATCACTAACACTTTTCTCTCCTCTTCCTCTCTTCCTCCCCCGTAGACATTGTTTTGTCGTTGTCAATAAAACAGTCTATGTTTTATAGATTAGTCTTTACTTCTTCAGTTCCTCTTTATCTTCATTTATCACTCAAGGTTATTCACCAAGATCTCTTAATAAATTAGCCATCGAGCTCACTGACATTCCTCAAAGAAGGGTCTTGTCTGAATCGTTACAATTTTCTTCTCACGACCGACACACTAATATCATCTATATTTTGATCCTTATTGAACTGATTTTTTATATATTTATTTATTTAGCTATGTAGTTATTTGTTTATTTCCTTCTTTATTTACTCTTTCCGACTATATCACTCCGTCTACTAGTGTTTTAACTTTGATTATCTGACAAACTGTCTAAACAATGACCAGACAATCAACCTTTCTCAGCAAAGTTCTTACAACTAAGTAGACGTAAAAGACAAAATCTGATGAAAGAAATTATATCTTGAACTGCACTATACATGTTATGGCTTATGTCTATCCGCCAAACGAAACGAAAGCCTGATCCTAAATCGATATGTTCTTTTTCAACTTAGCATTTCGGCAAATGAGGCCAATAGAGTAAGCACCAGATTAAAAAATAAGTACTGGGGTCGATTTGTTCAACTAGATCCTTCAAGGCAGTGCCCCAGCATGGCCATATGCCAACAAATGCTACAAGTAAAAGGTAAAATATAAAAAGCATTAATGTATATACTTGTCAAAACTCATCATGCTGAAATATTGACTTTAAACTTTGGCACAAAACCAGAAACTTCGGGGTAGAGATAAATCGATTACATCGACCCCAATGCTTAATTGCTATTTATTTTATCAACCCCAAAAGGGTGAAAGGTAAAGTCCAACCTCGACGGAATTTGAACTCACAACGTAAATGTGAACGAAATGCCGCTAAGTTTGTTTCCCGGCATGCTAACGATTCTGCCAGCTCGCCGCTTTAACACTCGCAAAACTAATGATGTTAAATTTTGGCACAAAGCCAGTAAGTTTGAGGGAGGGGTTACTTAATAACACAAACCTGAATTTAAAAAGAATGGTACTACAAGATGGGGGACAGCAAATGGCCCCCAACAACAGCAATAGTAGCACTATAAAATTAACAAGAGGTTCTTTAACTTGTGTGGCTGATTTGAAACAACCATTGCGAGTATATTTCGCCGTGAGATAGTGCCTTATTTATTTGCTTGTATTCCGATTTGGTGGAATAAGCCAATCACTGTTTCAGTTGTTACGATCAGACAAATTAATAATGTATGAAAAAGGGGTAAACTTCTGAGCGCAACAACAAAGTGTTCAAACAGGGAAGTAAATGTTCATATATGGAGATTATGTCCAGTCTCAATGGTTTCAAGGTAGGTGGTGAACGGACCGACCCGTATGCAGCTCTGTCTCGTTATGGTTCTATCCGCGCCAAGCTCCCACTGTCTTCCCCACTCCCCTTTTTAACAGGAAGTACGAGATTACCTGCCTCGTACTATGCTAACGAGGTTACCTGTCTCGTACTATGCTAACTTCCTGTATATATATGTTTGGTTATCCATACCAACGTTATTTCATTTCTGCCAAACAGTCGTTGACAAACGTTTATCTCGCCACCTTCGGAAAATATAGGGTAAGTTCTCACCCTTCATTATATTATAGGTATACATAACATTCAGTGCATTCCAACTGAAGAAACATCAAAGACAAAAAAAAACCAAATAATAATAATAAGTGCTTATAGATCGTTGCTGAGTAAAATATCGAAAAACGCTTTATTGGAAGAGATTGGGTTGTTCAGTGTTCTCCTTGTTGCTTGATGTACAATCGGCGAGGAATCTATCTATCTATCTATCTATCTATCTATC
>NC_068984.1:112656977-112658981 GCF_001194135.2 Octopus bimaculoides | reverse complement strand
TATTTATTTATTTGCATACATATACTTGTAAATGTGCATATATATATATATATATGTGTGTGTGTGTGTGTGTATATAATAATAATAATAATAATACAAATAATATGTGAGTATATGCATATATACGTACATGTACGTACATACCTACATCTACATGTATATATAGATGCATATCTGGGTACAGGACGTCACAAAAAAACGTGGACAAAATGAAAAATGCGAACATAATCAGAGCACGGAAAACAAACTTTTGTTCGGACAACGGTAGGAACACACAGGAAAACAGACAGCCCACATAGAGAACATTTCCTTCATCAGCTGCCCCTATTCTAAACTAAGCGTTTCGTAGAGTAAGGACAGATATGCACTAAATGCTTCACTCTTCTGGCATTGTACCAGAAATTAGAAAGAAAAATGTTTTTTTTTATATATATTCTTGCATAAACATACATATATATATATATATATATATTCCAAATGTAACCACATGTGAATCGTTGGCGATTTTCTTCCTCCATCTTCCCTTCTGTCGGACTTTCCTCTGTTTCCGAAGAAGAGCGTCCGCTCGAAATGTTAAACCATCTTTCTTTCCTTCCCTGAGCGTCTGCTAGTACATTACATGTACCACGTCCTCGCGTTGTTTTCTTTGTGTTCTGGAACTGAAAACAATCTACTCTCATGAGTTTTATAACGTATATTGATTTAGATATCGTCAGAGCCTTACTAAGATGGGCAAAATCCTTAATATGAACAAGTCTGTGAATTAACCTTTTAACTGCGAAATTAAATTTCCATGTTATTCCAGTAATGATGTTAAATACCTACCAGAAAACAGAACTGTTTTTTTTTTTTTTTTTGCAAGAAGCTTGACATATCTCAATAAGAACTAGTTTCAAACATGACGTTCTTCAACAAAAGATAGACTGGTATATAAAGTTCCTTTCCGCAGTGAAGGGCAATTAGATTTCGAGTAAATATTTCCGCTGTAAAATGGTTAATGTAGTGTGAACAATGCATTGAGAGCAAACTACCCACCACTATAAGCGTAATAAAGTTCGAACTTTCAAGAACGTTACTAAGTTCGATAGGGACTTCTTTCCTTCTAGAATAGATACCTTTCCACTTTCCCCTTTTCATCCGTTTTAACTGCTTGTACCCATATTTGTGGTGGAGGCGCAATGGGCCAGTGGTTAGGGCAGCGGACTTGCGGTCATAGGATCGTGGTTTCGATTCCCAGACTGGGCATTGTGAGTGTTTATTGAGCGAAAACACCTAAAGCTCCACGAGGCTTCGGCAGGGGATGGTGTCGAACCCTGCTGTACTCTTTCACCACAACTTTCTCTCACTCTTACTTCCTGTTTCTGTTGTGCCTCTAGTTCAAATGGTCAGCTTTGTCACACTCTGTGTCACGCTGAATATACCCGAGAACTACATTAAGGGTACACGTGTCTGTGGAGTGCTCAGCCACTTGCACGTTAATTTCACGAGCAGGCTGTTCCGCTGATCGGATCAACTGGAAACCTCGAAGTCGTAAGCGACGGAGTGCCAACAACCCGTATTTGTTATCAACGCATGATGCTCTGCTTTAACAGATCCGCGTCGGTAAGGAATATAAAATGCTAACTAATTGCCTTCAAATACTTATTAATATAACGCCTCATAATTGAATATATTACCTAACGGTAATATATTTGTTTCAGAACATGGATATTCAAAGCTTGTAATTTTTAACTTGATATCTCTTTCCCTTTGCCTATTGGCCAATTAATTTTTAAGAGAAGGAAAACCTACACAGAACTTATTCTCTCCAAACTACATCATTTTCGCAACTTCCTTTCTCTCAATTACTTTTTATTTTATTTGTTCCTATTAACCTGCAGCTCTTCGAATTCAGCGTTAACTCCATTACAGAGTCAGAGTCAGTCGTAATATATAAAGTGAGTGGTATTATGTATCTGTGTGTGTACATATATATATATACATATATATATATATATATATATA
>NC_068984.1:112655522-112656585 GCF_001194135.2 Octopus bimaculoides | reverse complement strand
ATATATAAAGAGATAGAGATAGAGATAGATAGATAGATAGATAGATAGATAGATAGATAGATAGATAGATAGATAGATAGATAGATAGATAGATAGATAGTGATTTATGCTCCTCGAATTTAAATCCGGAAGGGAATCTTTTGATTTTATATGTGCATATGTGTGTGTATATGTTTATATATACATATATGTGTGTGTGTATGTGTGTGTGTGTGTGCGTGTGTGCGTGTAATATATGTAGGAACAAGAACTGAACACGCACATTAAGAAATTAAGAAAACTGCGTATTTCGTATTATATCATCAAAGATGTCAGAAAATATTTGGTAATTCTTATGTAACCCAAGGAGCAGACAAATTTCTTTTAATCTCCAAAGGCTTTTAGAACTAATCTAATTAGAAATATCTAATTTTGTTGTACTCGGTAACTCCATTATATATGTTAACTAAAGTAAAAATATTGGTTAAAAAAATAATTAAGTTTGTATATCAGGGTACGTTCTCTTTCAGTTTCGTAGCGTCGAATAAAATCTCAGATTGTTGAAGCTCAAGAAAAAAATTGGTTTTAGATGAATATGTGATTGTAAAATTGGTACCTGGATTTTTTTTTTACACAAAAATCAAGGCAGGTATGACTGTATGGTAAGAAGCTTGCTGCCTAACGACATGGTTCGGGTTCAGTCCCACAGCGTGGTATTTTGGGCAAATGACTTCTACTAAAGCCTCGGGCCGACAAAAGCCTTGTGAGTGGATTTGGTAGACGGAAACTGAAAGAAGACCGTCGTATATATATATATCTGGGAGAATTCACGAAAAAACAACAGACGAAGACAGGTGGTGTAAACAACAAATGGATGTATTAGTATAACTCTCGGGAATAGAGAAAGTCTTTAACGTTTCGAGCCTACGCTCTTCAACAGAAAGGAACACAGAAAGAAACAAAGAGAGAAACAAGGGGAGGAAAAAATATATGTGTAGTGGTCAGCGATGTATCTATCTTGAATACCTTATTTTATCGATGATTGCAGAATCATTAGCACGCTGGGAAAATGTTTAGGAGTAAT
>NC_068984.1:112651602-112655324 GCF_001194135.2 Octopus bimaculoides | reverse complement strand
TCGCTCACATATGGATGTCCAACTCAACTTTTCCTTCCATCCTTTAAGAGCAATTCGAATTTCCTGCAGTTCAAAGGTCCCAAATTATCACTCTCATTTGGTTCTAGAATTATATAAAGCGTAACTCATATTTCTGAAACACTCATTTATTACATAGTTAATTTTCCAAGTAGGAATTCATTTGGTCAAATAACGTGAATGCTCTCCATCGAAATCGACGGAGAAAACACCGAAACGTTTTTCTTAAACAACTTTTCTTTTTTTTTTTTCGTTTCTTAATCTCATATTTTGTATATGAATTTTTAATAGTATTTCGCTAAGGCTATATAATCATCATGATATACTTCCAGTGTTTGTGACATTGTTGGTAACTATATTGGGTTTACTTGGACATTTCACTGTATTTTAATCCAAGAGTAAACATCCTGTATGTTTTGTACTTTTCAAATATCGTGTGTATGTATGTATTTAAATACATCTATTTATACGTGAATATGTGTACATATTTTTTAATATCATATATAATACACACATATGCATACACACACATATCCACACGCTCGTATAAACATAAACATACGCAGCCCACACGTGAATATAAACGTCTATTTATGCACAGATACAGAAGAGTTTACATGTATTTATATATCCATATGTGCGTGTGAGTATCTATGTATACACACACATACACACGGTATTCGAATAGTGCAAATGATAGAGGTTGTTCACTCGTGGATTAAAACAGGTTGAAATGTCTAACCCCGAGAGTTTGCTAAATAAGGCTACCTACAGTGTCACAATTACTATAAACAGGAAGTATATTGCGATGACTATATCCTCTTTAGGAAGATAAAGCATTAAAAATTCATATAGAATACATACGCACTCACACATACACACATGTACATATAGATAAAGAAATGTATGTATATGTATACGTACGCGTATTAGAGACTTACTACGAGTTAAGATCATCATGTTTTCTTTAGATTGTATATTAATATATTGACTCTTTCCGTTTGTTCCGTCACTGATTAGATATTGATGTCGTAGATACAAATAATTCATAATTGTTTTGAATTTTTCTTGAGCTTTCGGACTCTAAATCCTCGTTCTGATTAATTATGATCAACATACGTAAGTTTCATCTTGCCCTGTGCACGTATGTGTGTGTGTGTGCTTGTATGTAAGTCGGTGACTGTGTGCGTCGGTGAATGAGTTTGTAGGCAAATGTCAGAGAAATAGCACAAGTATGTTAATGAACGAAATAGGTGACAAACAAATAACCAAATCTGGAGTAAGACATACGAAGATGCATGGTTGAAAATGTAGAAATATAAGCAAAACAAATCAACAATCATAGCACATAAAAACACCATGGTGGATGGGACAACATGATAAGACGCGAGATTATACGAGACTTCAAAATTATTTCATTGGTTAATAAATACGCAGATGAGTGACAGAAACTCGCTTTAATGGTAATTTCTCTTGTATTGGCCATGGTTTTTGCAAGTATTTGTGTTCAACATAGTTTAATTGTACTGTACAAGAACATTCACACTCTGTTAGAGGATAAATTCGAAACACGTCTACTAATGCTATTTAGTGCTTGTTTAATTATTAATGGTAGATGGTTAGAACCACTGTCGGTGTAAGAGATATCCTCATTTGGTTTGTCAAAAGAAATATTCATTTGCCTGTGCTAAGTTTCATATTAATGTTTCGGAAATCAAGTTCTTTAAGATTTGTGTTAACTGTAATTTTTTAAGTTGAGTTGATCAAATATTTTACTTAACTTTTCTCATTGTATCTATATCATATCCATTCTTATATGCTACTTCTACACCTTCGTCCTATGCTTGCGGCTGTCAGTTCATAATTTAAGGGTACGTAGTATGTAGAGACCAACTAGATCCGCTATTTCATCTTCATCATGGCTCCCCATAGTAGCATTAAATAGTTAATCTCCATTCTTTTTTCCAATAGATATGATCATAGAAAAACCAACGACTTCTTTGCATTCATTATAATGGCTACACCTTTGTTAGTGACAGCTGTGTATGCATTAGTGAACTCGAATGGCTTTGGAAGTGGCATTTAGGGACCGATGTCAACTGGATGAATTTGCATTTGCTCTTATCTTTAATATTCTCAAACTATTCAACGGTTGCGCTGTTACATATCCATTGGGTGAATTTTAAGGTGGCTTTAATGTGTCGCATGATTCTGTCTAATTTCACCAAATCCTCAGGGTCGGATGTGTGTATGTGTGTGTGAGCGTGCGTGCATATGCGTACGTGTGCACGTGCGTGTGTGTGTGTGTGTGTGTGTGTGTGTGTATGTGTGTGTGCGTGAAGGCACGTGATCTAGTGGTTTGCTAGATCGTGGGTTCGGTTCCTGGACCGGACGGCGCGTTGTGTTCTTGAGCAAGACGCTTCATTTCCCGTTGTTCCAGTCCACTCAGCTGCAAATGGGTAACCCTGTGACGCAATCGTCTTCCGATCAGTGAGATTGTTGGCCTGCTCACCTAGCCAGTGGGGTGGCATCATTCGAAAGCTAAAACGATGCGAAGCGCTTTGTGACGAGTGATGTATAACAAAATCCGATAGTCTGGTCAGTACTTTGATACCGTGGTATATATGAATATTCAATAACGAATTAAAAACACCGTCAGTGTGGCAAACGTTACACTAGGAAGCAAATTTTACCGTTTGCGAAATCAGCGTATAATTTTAACGGAAATAAAGTTGACAAGGCGAGCTGAGTTTAAACCTAGGCGCGGTGAGAGCCACCGATAAGCATTAAGATGCGTTAAGCATTAACATGCAAAATCATCCATGCTCTGATTTTATCTGCAACTGTAGGGAGCTTGTCTCCATTGTCAGTCATCATGTTTGTGCTTCTGTAACTGTTGAGTTCGTTTGACTCTTATTTCTAGCAATGCTAGTGATGATTAGTACCTTTTGTTACCCATATTACACACACACACATCTGTATATATATACATATATATATATATATATATATATATATATATATATATATATGTATGAACATACCTCGCAACGGTGTTGGTGGTGATACGTATGAACGTAACCTGCAACTGTTGTGGATGGAGGTTCAACTAAATGAAACCAGAGCAAGATATCATCAGTAGTTGGCATGGAACAGTCATTTGATATACATTGATATCACATTTTGGTTAATTCACATAGAGCATATATCATGTTTGATAACTTGTAGGAAAGATAACACAAATATTGCTTGCCTTTTAATGAAGCTCTTGTGGTTATCTGCTTTTAAGCGTGCGCGCGAGCGTGTGTGTGTAGTCATGTCTGTGTGTGTGTATATATAAGCATGTATAGGTAAGTATGTGTGTATGTGTGTGTATATATGTTTCTATATATATATTGTGTTTAATTTTGGGGCTGCGAGTATGCTGGTGCATGTGTGAGCGCGTGTGTATAATACATATAGGTATAATATATTTATGCATATATATGCATAAATATATATATATATATATATATATATATATATAGAGTTATTAATATTTCTAAGTCTCTCTAAAGGAGACTACGGCAGCGGTACTGGAAATTAATAGTTATCGCCAAGCCAACATGGCAGTCCCAAAATTAGGACGAAAGCTGCCGTGAATTAGCTCCAAGAAGCCATCGCCTCTAGCTAGCTATGTGACACACGAACCTGTGTCCTTTATA
>NC_068984.1:112649216-112650278 GCF_001194135.2 Octopus bimaculoides | reverse complement strand
TATATATGTATATGCATATATATATATGCATATATATATATATGTATATATATGTTTGAGTGTGTATAAGTGTATATATATATGTACATACACACACAAATATATATACATATATATGCATACACGCACACATACTCACACGCACACACACATACGCACACACACATACACACAAACATATGTATACACTCTTGGGATAGCACAAGGGCGAGGTTGCTTTCAAATGACTAATACACACTGATAAAGTGACATTAGTATTACAAAACCATATTTGGTTCAACAGGAAATATTCATTACTTCTCCGTAATAAGTTCTAGTTACAAGACCTGCCACGGCTACAATCAAACTAGAGTGTACTATTCCAGATGAATTAGCCAGCTCTCAGACGAGCTCCTAGCTTCCTCTGGTCGTGTAATTTGACAGACCAGCAGGTTAAAGGGTTCTTCCACATGATGAGATCCGATAGGTTGAAACCGGCAACAATTGCTTGTAAATTCCTGTTTGATAAACAGATAGCATTGATACATTTATTATTATGCCTCAAAGCTTGTCATTGGAGGTTTCTAAAGATGTTCATTGGCTTTTTGACTGATATATATATATATATATATATATATATATATATATATATATATATATAACTATAAAAGAGTGTTTGTATGTGTGTGTGTGCGTATGTCCCTTATGCATTCCAAAACCGACGTGCCGATTTTGACGTATGGGGTATCAAAAGATTCAGTACTATTTCGGCTACCAATTAAACTTTATTTTCATTGCCATATCTTCATTACAAAAATTTAAAATTATGTTTTCCATAAGTCAACTATCGTAAACATTTTATACGACTCCAACGACGATGACGTCACATTTTCTATATGAGCGTGTACATCCATCATCACGATACACATCTTCACTCACCTCGCACACACGCATACACACAAACACACGTCCATTTCATATACACATACATACATCTTTCACTTTCTGCTCTCTCTCTCTCTCTCTCTCTCTCTCTCTCTCTTTCTCTCTCTCCTCTTTTCGCCTTCTTTTTTCTTTTAATTT
>NC_068984.1:112644602-112647710 GCF_001194135.2 Octopus bimaculoides | reverse complement strand
TAGCGGTATTTCGTCTGCCATTACGTTCTGAGTTCAAATTCCGCCGAGGTCGACTTTGCCTTTCATCCTTTCGGGGTCGATAAATTAAGTACGAGGTACGCACTGGCGTCGATGTAATCGACTTAATCCCTTTGTCTGTCCTTGTTTGTCCCCTCTATGTTTAGCCCCTTGTGGGCAATAAACAAATAAAAAAGAAGTACACAAAACATATTTGACATACCTGTTGTATACGTGGGTTTTGTTTTTTCGCTTTATAGGTAAACTTCTGATAGAAGCAATTATTTTGCTGTCAATTTATTGGGTTAATCCCAGCAAAATACTACAAGTTTAGTCACTGGCTCAGCACCTATGTTTGTGTTCTTTATTCCAAAATAGTAAAAAACTTTAACATACTTTCAAAATGGGACTTAATCCATATGTATCCGCGTGCGTATATGTGCATGTGTTTGGAGGGAGTGGGGATGTGCAAGAAAAGCATTTACGGAAATGAACTTGCGCAATGTTACACCACTGAAATTTTTTTTAATTGTGATAATGAATCAAGGGGTTTAGTCGTTCTTTTCAAAATTAATTTCCCTTGCATTTTGTCTCTTTTTCAATATTCAATTAAAAGAGAGAATATGTTGTTACCAGCAACGTTAAAACTTTAGTAACTTGATCGATCCAGGATTTTAATTTCATTTGATACACACTTTGCTATCATTTATATGGAGAATTGCAAGCGCAATTATAGCTACAATGACAAGTCATGTCCTAGGAGCAACCATTATTGCCGGCTGCCATCGAGGAGAGATCGCATACATTCCACACATGCCCCTTATTCCCTTAAATGTTCCACACACACACACACACACACACACACACACACACACATATATATATATATATATATGTCCAAAATGGGGGAGTGGAAGGGTAAAATCCAGGTCACATATGTTTCTTAGCTAGCTTATCTGACGTAATTTGAAATGAGTGATGAAGCCGGAAGAACGGAATAAAAAACAAATGCTTGAAGAAATAAAATGGTCAAATATTTGAGAGTGGGAAATATATATATATTGATATTATTATTATGACTATTATCATTAGTAGTAATTTGACTTCGGTTCGTTCTTATTTCTGGTAGAATTTATGTGAGTAGCTGGTTACTACCTGTAAACTTACATATCCACAAGCTTTCAATAGTCTTTCAAATGCTTAAAACCCTCCTGATAATCGATCCTGCTCCTAAGGGGCAAACTTTTTGTAGAAGCTCTGCAGGACATTCCATTCCAAGCCCCTACAACCATTTCTCTATATCTTTACTTACAGGCACAACCTTATTATTATTATCGTTACTATCTTATAATAATTCTGCTTGTCATTGTGTTACTTAGCCCGTTGGTAACGCTTTCACGTGATTAGACACAAAGAGGGAGAAAGAAAAGAGGGAGAGAGAGAAATAAGGAGGGAGAGAAGCATCCATGACGTGAGGTAAAGGGAATGTAATTGTAACGCTTTCACGTGATTAATTGAAGGGAAAGAGAGGAGAAAGAAAAAGAAGAGAGAAAAATAGGATCAGGTGAAGAGTGAGGCAGAAAGAGAGAGAAAGAAAAAGAGGGAAAAAGAAGCGTCCTTGATGTGAGGTAGAGGAGCATAATATTTATTACGTGATTAAGAAATTTAGTTGAAGGTTGGTTGAAGGGGAGAGTTTAAAATATAATTTTAGCAGAGGGGTGACGTTCTGATGGTGAGGTTAAAGAAACGCACAGAGAGAGAGAGAGAGAGGGGGGAGCTGGGAGAAAGAGAGGGGAGGGAGAGAAATAATGAGGTTCCTCAATTATCCCTAGATGCCTTCTTGTGTCAGGAGGGCCACATCTCTATCATCCTCCCTGCCAATTTTTAAAAAAACCCTTGTATGCTATGCATATCTCTTCTTTTTCCGTGTATGCCGCATATACTTACTTTCTTTCCTTTTCTCATTATTTCATTATATGTAAACCACCACACTTTATGTCTATCTTTGTATTGTCCCCCTCCTCCTCCGCCCTTGTGCCAAATAAATGAAATCATCATAATTATTATTATTAATGAGTCAGAGAGCAGCACACGTCGTCAAAGTGACACTAGGGTACAAATATACGAAGCCCAGTATACCCATCATCACTACCCGTCTGGTTGGAGTAAACCAGGCACGTGCATCATGACCATATGTTCACAACATGGTGATCTCATATCAAGATACACAGCGCATGACATTGTTAGTACGGCCTAGTTAGTATTTTCTTCAAGACGAGTAGCCCATCCCGCTCAAAAGGTCCCTGAATAAGGGTTGTTTTAGGAGGTGAATTATTCAAAGCCTAAAGAATTCCTCTCAGCACATGGCTATGATGCCCCCACCCCTGCCTCACTACTTCTGCTCGTGATCAGAGATGCATATATTGTCAGAGACCCAAGGAACATGCTCAACTGGTTATGGTCAAGCATCTGACAAACAAATCTGGTATTGAGCCGGACATTTACTGTAACCCATCTTTTATACCAAGACAACATACGTAGATGTACACCCCAATCAGTTAAGATCAGAAGACATGGGAGCCACTTTATTATTATTATTATTATTATTATTATTATTAATATTATTTTCATCATTACTATTACTATTATTATTACTATTACTATTATTATTACTATTACTATTATTATTACTATTACTATTATTATTATTATTATTTACACTGAAGTTAATCTGGCATCTCAAGTTGTGTTTCAAATAAATGTCAAATGAATTTTCTTCTGTTCGTTGTAGAAAGATTTTCTTTTAATATAGCCTTGTGGTGATGAGCCCAATGTTGATTATCAAGGCTTTGGACAATTTGGGGGTAAAGTAGAATCGATAGACCAAGACTGTGAACAAGCGCCTGATATATACAGGTGTGTGTGTGAGTGTGTGTGTATGTGCGTGTGCGTGCGCTTGTGTTGGCACTCAGCAAATGCACAAAATTCTTGGTCCTTGACTCACTCTGTAACTTCTGCTGCAGATTATTAATTAAAAAATCATATACAGATTCCTATTTGCATCAGTAAACACACACACACACAAATATATATATATATATATATATATAT
>NC_068984.1:112641659-112644502 GCF_001194135.2 Octopus bimaculoides | reverse complement strand
ATCGATTATTATATCCATAGGCGGAGAGATTTAGTATGAAGTGATAGTGAGTGTGATGTGCTGAAAAAAGAAGAAAGAAGAGCCATCCTTTGACGTAGACTGTTTTGGGCTTGGCCTATGTATTGCTCTCGACAGCTAGAACAAGTTAATACATATATCAGTTTCTCCGAAGCACATGTGAAGTTGTTTTTCACTATAAAACGTTGACCCTGTTTGAAAGAGAACTCTGATCCCTCAGTTAGTTTGACGCATATACCATTCAGCGAACACATCGATATTTGCGCCAATAGCAAACAACCCAGCTGCAGAATTTCTCCCCTCTAAAACTTCATGAACGATGCAACCTGTAGTTAGCGTCTTAGTAAAGAGTCATACTTTATCACAAAATATTAACCCCTTTTGAATGCATCTACCACAAATGACACTATTACAAGGGCCTTAGAATAATACCCACGCAAATATTAAAAACTATATATTCAGTACAGTCTCTACCTATGAATTTATTCAGAACAATTCGAATCACGACTATTACAACTGCAACAGGTCACTTGATCATTTAAGAGGATTCTAACAACATCCTACTACTGTCATACCACTCCTGCATTCTTCTTCTTCCTCTCCTTCCTCTTCTTCTTCTCCACCTCCTTTCTCAACTACTCTTGCTGCTTAAACAATCAAAAACTAGAATTCATATCAAACTATTACTACCTATTGCCCACTACCTAGAATTCACTTGAGTAAAAACAGAGAGACTAAGACAGACAGACAGAAGAAAGGAAAATGTCCCTTGCATTTGAAAGCTATGGAAATATTAAAAAAAAAACATTTCATTTAATTCTTCCAAAATTTGTTTATATATACCAGGATGTTGAAAAAGTCGCAAAGACTGAAACCGGTACTAAAATGTTCTTCACGATAAAATTATTTTAGCATTTTCTACCTTGTCTTATTTTCCTTATCTATATAAACTCGTGTGTTCCTTTTCAACCTTCTACATATATGTGTGTGTGTATACATATATATATATATGTACGTTTCTTCGTGGGAAGGGAAGGCAGAGTCGGTGGTATGTGAAATGTGTAATTTTTAAAACTAAGTCGTTTTACCTCTGTTACTCAGTACGTATGTAACACCTTCACGTGATTAGTTGAGGGGAAAAGCAATGAGCGAAAGAAAAAGGTAAGAGAAGAAGAGGGTTATGGTGAAGAATGAAAGAGAAAGAAGGAGAATATTGTGTACTAAATCTATAAAATTGTGCCTAAATTATACAAAATGTATATATAAAGTGCATTAAGTAATCATCGTATTCCAGTTTCCTTCACTTTTCAATGAATAGCAGATGAACAACTTATGTTTTGATACAGACACAGCACAGGTTACGCTTTCAGGTTTTTTGGATAAAGTTTTCAGAAATATCCTAAGTTTACCATTAATTCCGTGAAATATTCACGTGTTCCACTCGTTTGAATAAAAACAAAAAATGTTTTTATCAGTCTTATGGGATTATGTAGCTCTATGCTTCTAGAAATTGTTTCCTAAATCTGAATAAATTTTTACTTCTTTTCGGACATATTACAATAGAGCACCAAGTGGAAAAACAATGAACGAATCTATCTATCTATCTATCTATCTTTTATGTCTCAACGCTACTGCTACCTAGCACCTTCGGATGGTCTCTATTCAACCGCTACACAACTTCTACTCGACACACCTACCACAGCCAGACTACCTCTATTTATATGTCTTGGGAGATCCTACTTCTTCGCCTGGAGGTGTCGACACAACACTATCGATGCATGTATTTGTGCATGTGCATGTATATAAATATTATTTCCTTGTACGCTCATTAATAAAACCTGAGCAAAAATTGTGTCTGCTTATATTCTTCTATAAACAAAAATCTCATAGTTTTGACAACTTCATTTCTTTCAGAATGTGAAGACCAGTGGAATGAAAATATCTTATTTGTAAAACAAATGTGTGTTGGTGGTAATAAGAGTATTCGGTTGTGCAGAATCTTTCTCAACAAGTCTTGTTTAATCTATGCCAATGATGATGGTGATGATGACAACGACAATGATGATAAAGATAATGGTTACAACAATGACGATGATGTCATTGATGATAGTAAAGGCGATGCTATCAGAAGTAAATTGTTGTTAACATAATTGATAGTTTGTAGTTTACATTCCACTCAATCTTGGTCATGTCTGATAAAACCAATATATAGTCAAAAGCATTCTAGTTGTGCCCATGACATCTGTTTTTCTACATCAAGAATTGTACTGTGTAACATGTTCTTTGTAAGTATTTGTAGGATGGGCTGATATTTCTAGCCAAGCAACTGACTATAGGGCTTTCCTATAAGTAGGTTATCTCCCTTGGCTAGGCGGCGCTCCATGTAGACAATTAAACTTCCGCAGACTATCCACGGTATTGTTATTGTTTTACGTCTTATCATGGATATAAAGCAGCTCGATGATCCAGCTATCGAAGTACTTACTGTGCCTGAGTTAAAGAAATATTTAAGATTATATGGACAGTATGTTACTGGAAGAAAGGCGGACTTGATTGAAAGGTTGAAAGGTATAAAAATTCTGTCGATGAAGAATGTCAACAAAGTAAATTCATCGGACGATAAGTCTGAAGTATCGGACGATACTTCAGACAGGAATAAGCAGAAGCTTATATCTCCTCTCGGTGAAGTATTGCTTGATCCCAATCTGCTTTCAGCAACCATTCACTGATTTGGCCATGAGCATGATGAGGTGTAGAAGAGGTAGGGACAGTCACACTATAAAGTCTAATAATTAGAGGAATATTAGATTCAATACTGTAAATTT
>NC_068984.1:112634166-112641621 GCF_001194135.2 Octopus bimaculoides | reverse complement strand
ACAAAAATAAGAGGAATGACCAGCAAAAGTGGACTCCTATATGCTAGAAATAGATGCCGAATCGGCATCTATTTCTAGCACATAGGAGTCCACTTTTGCTGACCATTCCTCTTATTTTTGTATGTAATATAATTTTAATCTTCGGATTTTTTTTTAATATGCTAGACCACTGGTTCTAATTGATTAATATCAATTTCTACCCTTATTAATAAATATATATATATATATATATATATAAATAAAGAAAAATATCATAGCTAGGCTTACTCGAAATTCCCACATTCATTCAGAACATTAACAACAATTTCAATGTATTTACTATTTGAATGCAAAATTATTTATTAAAAATACCTGTATATCAACACAACAATTATTAGATTAAACATTCGTGTTTAGCTCAACGTACACCATTCGAATTTGTTTCCCTCTTGAATTTTAACATGTTCTAATCTGTTAATGAGTAGATAAATCAAAGAGACATTTCACTCATCTACTAACTGCGTATATGATCATGCACTTACCGATATTTTAAATATTTTGTTTGGAAAAACGGATGGCAAGGGGTGATCTTTCGATGGTCCATTAAAATTGACGAAATGCTGGGAACACATTTGGCTATCTGCAGTGTAAACAAAGTCTTTCCTCACAAGTCTCGATCTCTGAAGCCAAATACGACGAATAGCTACGTTTGCAGGATATCTATGTAGTGAAATAACTTTGCCGTCTACATTCTTCCCTCTATAGTGGCTGCATATACAGCAGTATTTGCGTGATTTCTTCGGAGACATATTAACCGGTCATTACAGTATGTGAGTCGTTAGTCTGCGGAAGTTAAAGCAAGTCACTGAGCATGCGTACATGTCATACGGGAGAGTTCCAATCAGGGGTGGATAACAACCTTATAGGAACCCCCTATACAGAGTCTCTTTAAATTAGTCCCAAAACTAGTAGTTATTTCCAAGTATCAGAAGTGTTCAGCAAGAGATGATTCTTATTCCAAGAACATTAAAACCCACACTTTAATAAAAATTATGTTAAAATTAGAATTTTTACGAAAGGGTAGTCTTTAATAATTGCTTTCTATTATTAAAAATAATGTACTACAAACTAAACAATAAACAGCCTTTGTTATAATATAGATAAGCACGAAGCTTAAATAAATATTTTAATTATAATCACTGGTAAAATTTTGAGAAAATGTGAACTTCAAATCGATGTTGTTCGTTGCAGTTTTGGGAAGATATCAAACAGACATCGGGTATCTTAAGTTGCTTCATCATCATATTAACGTCCACTTTTCTATACTTGCATGGATCAGACAGAGTTTGGACAAGTGTTTTTCTTGTTATTGAGAATAGTGTCTTCGGAAGAAGATACTATTTCTTCATGGCCAAACATGTTTCTTTGTAGAATATTAGAAATGAATAATACACACTTGTATCAGTGATTCCAGTTCAGAACTATGAGACAATGTCATGACAAGGAAACACAACCATTCACGTACACATATGTAAATGTTAATGTTTGTTTTTACGTCACATTATATATGATGCTCAGTAAGTTCAACGTTATCAATTCAAGCACAATTTTGAATAATGTAAATTCGAGTTTTGTATTGATGTTTTAAAGAAGTGTGAATTTAAAATTAAGCTAATTTCTCTTCATATTTAATATGTTTTAACCTGAAAGATAAAATCCCTGATTGCACGTTTTGATCTCCATTACTTTCGTTTTTTTTTTTTTGTTTGTTTTTTCTCAATAAAATACTTTTTAACAATTAATAGTGAGATACTATGGATATGTTTTCCTGGTAAATTTTCGTCGCAGTGAACTTTCCTCATGGTGAACTCTTCATCAATTTACCGCAGGGAAAGTTCTCCGCCATCAATTCACCGTTATTTTTTTTTTCTTTTTAGCAGTTAGAGCGTTGGACTCATGATTGTAAGATTGTTGTTTCAATTCCTGGATCGGGTGACACATTGTGTTCTTGAGCCAATGCATTTTATTTCATGTTTCTCCAGTCCACTCAGCTGGCAAAAATGAGTAACACTATGACAGACCAGCGTCCCATCCAGTTAGGGAATTTATATGCTATGAAACTGGGAAACTGGCCCCTATGAGTCGGTATGACTCGAGAAGATAACCTCACTTTTTTTTTTACTAGTCAACCCCAAAAGGAGGAAAAAGCAAAATAAACTTTGGCAAAATTTGAACCTGGAGTGTAAAGCCATAAGAAATATCGTTAATTATTTTGATGTAGGTGCAACCAGCTCAGCACCAACATCAACATATATAATAATTCTTATTTGTGACCATGCCCATTACATTTTCATTATATTAAATCACTTATAGACCAAAATTTAATGAATTCTATAATCTTTGAGCAATTTTAACTATATGATAATACATTTATTCCAGCAAAAATTTAGGATTCCAATTTTGTTCTTTAGTTTATAATACGTCTTTCTTTTTTTTTTACTTAGTTTTGCATTTAATCAAATTTCAGTCCCACTTTTACCCTATATTTTAAAACCTATATTCCACCTCCACACAAAAAGAAAACCCTAATAACTTTATATGTTTTAATTCTATTTTATTTACCCGTGAAATTACTTTCAAAACCCACTTCTAAGTTTAACTTAAGTTCCCTAGAGATAGTGAACTCTAGATGTTACCAAAATATTTAAAAATACAAATTCTAAGTATTACATTCCTTTAAGCCTGTTTCTTCTTTCCTTCTTTTAGGAAAGAAATAATTAAACTCATAAGAAAAAGTAAAATAACAAGATAAAATGTAATTTTTAGCAAATTTGCTGTTTTGCTTCAAAGTCCCAAAGGTCTAAATTAAGTAACCAAACAGTTATAACAATCTCCAAAAAGAAGTTTCTTTTTTCATAAAACTCACAAAGAAAAGGCACGGGCATAGCTGTGTGGATAAGAAGCTTGCTTTGCAACCATATCGTTTCAGGTTCAGTCCTTTTGCATGTCACCTTGGGTAAATATCTTCTAGAAACTGTGCGGAGGCTGTCAAAAAATAAATGCTTCAGACAATTGCATTAAAGGTCAACACTTTCTGGTGAGCTGGCAGAAACGTTAGCATGCTGGGCAAAATGCCTAGCGGTATTTCGTCTGCCGTTACGTTCCGAGTTCAAATTCCGCTGAGGTCGACTTTGCCTTTCATCCTTTCGGGATCGATTAAATAAGTACCAGTTAATCACTGGGGTAGATGTAATCGACTTAATCCCCTTGTTTGTCTCCTCTATGTTTAGCCCACTGTGGGCAATAAAGGCCCCACATGGGCCCTCAAAAATTGAGGGTTGGTCTCCGGCATGCTGGAAGACCACTGGGAGAGAGGCACCTCTAAGCTTTAGCCTTTGTTAAAGCATGTCGCTAGAATCTGCTTCAAACTAGGGCTATGTTAGCTTTGAAATCCACTGTGACTTGATCAGCAAATCTTCTGTGACAGTCGGCAATAGACAGCAAAATGAGCTGCTATGAATCACACTATACTGAAGTGCGTATGCATGTGACTGGAGACCACGTGTGAATTTGTATCCCACTGAAACTCCGAACATAACTCGTTGGTCAGAGCCAGCTCAGTCCACCACTCGTGAATGCCACGACAAGCACAAGTAATTTCATCAGAGGTGGTACACTTTATCGATGTCTGGCCAAAATATTAAATCCTTTGCATGCTTAAACCTTTTGTTACCATATTTCTATTATTAATTTGGTGTTGGGAACGTAAATTAACATGAAAATCTAATGGAAGGTTTAAATTTTGAGAAGTAATGTTTATCGCCACTTCATCAATGGCTGTTCCACGGGAACCAACGTTACTGATATTTTTAATTCCAGGAGAAGGCCTCTTCCGGCTGGTTATCAACGCAATCTGCATCTGATATATATTGTAAACAGAGGGGTGAACGCCTGGCATCTTCTAGCGACGACGACGGGACCACCAGACCGTCTGATTTCAAGTTATTGGTGCTCATCCTCAGTAGTGGACACCCATCTGCTAGAGATAGCAGTAATCCTCTCAAGCTCACAATGTATAGAAAAATAAGTGACAACCAGTCACTGAACTTGCAACAAGCATAGTAGCTAGTTAGGAAATCTCTGTAAGAGATGAAAGTAGTAACTATACTGAGAAGTAATGTTTATTGCCATTTCATCATGACTGGAAGTTTGTATCATAAAATAAGAGCAGTCTCAGGTGGGGTGATATCAAGAGGGTTAAATTATATTCTTGCAAATCAGAGGTTCTCAACAAGGGTCCTTATGGTCCCTAAGGGTCCATATAAGATTTTTGATGGTTCATGGATGCAAAAGAGTATTTTAAGGGTGCCTTAAAAATTTTTGCTTTAGATGTATGAACTTGTATGTATTGCAAGAAACAGCTAGGTTTCTTTCTCTGACATTTTACATAGATCAAGATAATGTGTAAAAAACAAAATAGGGATTTTAAAAGAGGTTTCTGTTAAAGTAGTTTTTAAACATCGTATGGCTATAAGGTTCCACCAGCATAAAATAGTAATCAAAGGGATCCATAGATAAAAAATGGTTGAGAACGTTTGCTGTAAATGGATGCCGAAATTTGGCACCACTCATATCAAACAAAAGGAGAAAACTATTTAACTGAGAACTGTTTTACGATAGCTCTCTAAATTTAATAAAAACAAAAATACTTCAAATAAGTTTCTTTAGTCCATGACAGAATTCACATATTGCTTCTGATCCAACGTATTTTATCTACCACTATTCCCAAAGAATGGCATATTAATATGACTGTATTTAGAGCTGTCAATATCAATTAGCCATTTTTGGTCGGCGAGCTGGCAGAACCGGGGTAAAATACTTAGCAGCATTTCGTCCGTCTGTATGTTCTGAGTTCAAATTCCGCCGAAGTCAGCTTTACCTTTCGTCCTTTCGGGGTCGATAAGGTAAGTACTAATTGAGCACTGAGGTCAATGTAATTGACTTAGCCTCTACCCTGAAATTGCTGGCCTTGTACCAAAATTTGAAACCAACATCATTTAGATATTCTAGCAGAAATTTGATTTAAGTTTGGTTCTTTTGTCTAATATTTCTTTTGATTTAACTTAAAATACGATGATGATATTTAACAATCGGTGGTTGTGTTTATGTTGGTGGAATAAAATCAGAATGTAATCATGTAGTGCTTAAGTTTTGCATCACTTCAATGAAAAGTTTACCTTTTATTTCCAGAACATAATATAGCAAATGCTGTTTTGTGTTTTCATTTTACCAATTTTTTAACGAAAATCCAGGAACTCAAAATTTTTTTAATGATTTTCTTTATTTTATACATATATACTGTGTATGTATTGCATATGGAGTGTATATTTTCTGAAGTTAAATCGAAAGTAATTCATATATACATACATATACATATATATATATATATATATATATATATATATATATATACATATATATATATATATATATATATACATGTATATATACGTATGCGTATATATATTTATACATATGCGTGTATATGTGTTTGCTTGTCTGTGTGTATGAGTACGGGGTGCGTAAATAGCATATATAATGTTCGGATGTTTCTGGTACTCCTTCAATGAACGTCAGCTTCAATAAGGGATATCATCACCATCGTCATTACTGCTGCTATCATTGTCTCAATAAGCATTTGTTATATTACAATAAAAAAAACTGAATGGTGCTGTATTGGTTACGGTTGGAGAATGAACTAATGTTTTTTCAGCACAAAACAAAACGTCCAGTGAGCGTAAAGTTGGATGAATTATAATATGGTCAAGAACGAAAGATATAGTTAAATAAATAGATTTTCAGCATAGGACATATATATACTTTCCAATGGTCAAATATAACTAATATACCCTTGTCCAAAAACAAGCCGTGTGTATTTATCCACAATATGGGATATCATATTAACATCGCAATAAGGATACTGATCCTCATATTGATACATATACGAGGCGATATCAAAAAGTTCCTGGACTAGTTCTGTAGAACACCAACAGATGGCAACACAGTTACATGTGCAGTGAGAGCTAACAGTGGTCTTCATGAGGCAGTGTGTTGAGTGACATCGCTGTGATTACTTCGCAAGATGTGAAATTTGTGTTTTTGTAATCACATGTAAGCTGTGGTCTGCGATTTTATCATAGACCAGAAGTTGGAACAAAAAGCCAACGTGAAATTTTGCATTAAACTTGGGAAGTCTGCTACACAGGCGATGAGGTAATGGGTCGTAGGCAATGTTTTGAGTGGCATGGGTACTTCTAAAGCAGAAGAACGTCCCTGGAAGACCTGCCACGAGCATCATCCATCGGAAGTGTGGAGAAAATTCATCGGCTTGTGCATGAGGATTGTCGAAGGACAATCAATGACACCGCTAATGTTGTTGGTCTGTCGTATGGGTCCATGCAAGCAATCATAACGTCTGAATTGAACACGGCAACAATGCACTCTGTCACTGAGCTCTCCTCACTCGTGGGTTTCTTACCAAAAAACCAGCATGGTATCACTTCCACATCTGCCCTATTTGCCAGATTTAGCACCTGCAGACTTCCATCTTTTCCGCAAGATGAAAATTGCAGCTCAAAGGTCGCCGTTTTAACATCGTTGTCGAGATCCAGAATGAATCTCAGAAGGTTCTCGACTCGCTTACAGAAAACAACTTCCAGGCTGGATGCCAAAAGTGGCAGGAATCTTGGGGCCGGTGTATTGCTGCAAAAGGTGACTATTTCGAAGAAGATGATGTTAAAACTTAGTTAAATAAGTTATTTTATATTAAACATAATTAGTCCGGGAACTTTTTAATGCAACCTCGTATATCTAAATTACGAAATAAAACTGTTCTCAAGCAATAAAAAAAAAATATCCAGCATTTAACTGAAGAAAGCAAATATACACATATATATATGTTGATTCTTGTTTTGGAATGAAGAACCTTGCAGCAGATAAAGCAGTAAGTACTGGTTTCAAATTTTGGCACAAAGCTAGTAATTTCAGGGAAAGGGCTGAGTCGATTGCAATAACCCCAGCGTTCAACTGGTACTTATTTTATTGACTGCGAAAGGATGAAAGGCAAAGCTGATCTTCGCAAAATTTGATCTCAGAATGTAAAGATAGATGCAATACCTCTCAACATTTTGCTCAGTGTGCTAACGGTTCTATCAGCTCACTATCTTAAATAAAGTTGGAGTTATTAGCTGGTTAGCATCGAGTTAAAAAACCTGGACAGAAATAGTTGAAGGCTGCCGGTCTCTCATATTTACAAAAGACAATGGTTCAAGTCTCATGGGCAGCCTTTAACATATATTAGCCAAATGGTTTTAAGCTAATATTTACATACAATCAATTATAGCTTTATCTGCTTCGAGTTTCTTCTCTTCCAAAAACAGAATTATTTCATGTTCTCTTGAAGTTCATAAATTCTAA
>NC_068984.1:112632918-112633589 GCF_001194135.2 Octopus bimaculoides | reverse complement strand
GCGTTACTGAGGTTGATCTAATCGACTGGCCCCCTCCCCCCAAATTTCGGGCCTTGTGCCTAGAGTAGAAAAGAATGTATATATATATATATATATATATATATATATAGGCACAGGTTTGGGTGTGTGGTAAGAAGCTTGCCTACCAACCACATGGTTCTGGATTCACTCCCACTGCGTGACACTTTGGGCAAGAATTTTCTACAATAGTCTTGGGTTGGCCATAGCCTTGTAAATGGATTTGGTAGATGGAAACTGAGAGAGGCTCATCATATATATATGTGTGCATGTGTGTGTCTGTGTTTGTCCACCCAACATCACTTGGCAAAAAATGATGCTGGTATGTTTAAGTCCCCATAACTTAGAGGTTCAGCAAAAGAGACAGATAGAATAAGTACTAGGCTTACAAAGAATAAGTCCTAGGGTTGATTTTTTTTTTTATTTAAACCCTTTAAGGTGGTGCTCCAGCTTGGCCGAAATCAAATGACTGAAACAAATAAAAGAATATTTATGTATAAATGCGAGAATGAATAGAAGGCATGAAGGAAAAGAGAAAAAAATAGGTTTTTTTGAGGGAAAAAAAATTTAATAGCCAACAAGAACACAAGAAATTCATTAACTATGGCAAGAACATTTGGCCATTTTACATATTATTTTACAGGTTGCCATAA
>NC_068984.1:112617635-112626139 GCF_001194135.2 Octopus bimaculoides | reverse complement strand
TATACATAAATATATACATATATATATATATATATGCATATACATATATATTCATATAGATACATATATATACATAAATATATACATATATATATATATATATGTACATACCTATATACATATATTAGAAGGTTGGCTGTTATGGTCAGTCAGAGAGTGACCATTAGTTTTGCATCTGTAAAGCACTTAGCTGTATGGGTGACTTGTCAGACTGAACTGTCCAGAAGCACATGACCTGTGGTCATTTGAATCTGAAAACTTTATTATACAGTTTATAGGTTGAAAACCACTGGTTGCTCTCTGACCAGCTCTAACAAACAACCTACTGGAAAATATTATTATTGCTCTAACATTTTAGATTGCACTTCTTTTTTGGATATATGAACTACTGACAATATATATATATGTGTATGTGTGTGGGTGTGTGTGTGTGTATTTTCAATATTAAAATTAAGGATTACTCTGATGTAGCAATAGCATTACCCTTAATTCTATAAATATATTCTGCCTTTTATATATATATATGTCTTCAATTCTCTTCACTACTATACTTGGAGGAAGGTGGTATTTTCCTTTTCCTTTTCCTTCCCTCACAAAAGCGAAGGGACTGTAATATCTATTTTACCATAAGTGTTTCAGTTTATATATGAAGTGTTGGAATTGAAAGAACTGTAGAGACAGTAAACCATTCCAATACATGTAAATGGTATTTCATTAATTCTTTAAGGTTCTTAAGGGTCAGTATGTAACTTTTGGTTTTAGGATGTTAGTTGTATGGTTAAGAGGTCTGCTTCCCAACCATGTATTTCAGGTGCATTCCTACTGCATGCCACCTTGGGCAAGTGTCTTCTACTATAACTCTGAGCTAACCAATGCCTTGTGAGTGAATATGGTAGAGGGAAACTGTGCAGAAGCAAGGATCAACACCCTAAATGAGGAAAAAACGCAACATAGAGCAGGTGCAAGCTACCACCAAATGATGGTGGCCACTACTCCAATGTCTTCAAATTACATTTAGGCCTGAATTCCCTCTTGATGCAACATGGCAAAATATTGAACCGTGCGCCTGTATTCTGCTTAACCCTCATTTGTTGAAGCAACAAGACATCCAACAACATATATATAAATACATATATATATATATACATACACACATCCCAGACTGGGCGTTGTGAGTGTTTATTGAGCGAAAATACCTAAAGCTCCACGAGGCTCCGGCAGGGGATGGTGGAGAACCCTGCTGTACTCTTCCACCACAACTTTCTCTCACTCTTACTTCCTGTTTCTGTTGTACCTGTATTTCAAAGGGCCAGCCTTGTCACACCGTATCACGCTGAATATCCCCGAGAACTACGTTAACGGTACACGTGTCAGTGGAGTGCTCAGCCACTTGTACGTTAATTTCACGAGCAGGCTGTTCTGTTGATCGGATCAACTGGAAACCTCGTAGTCGTAAGCGACGGAGTGCCAACAACAACAAACACACACACATACAAATATATTTATATATATATACATATATATATATATATATACACATATATATATTTACATACACACACACATGTGTGTGTTTGTCCTCACACAACTTGTTAGTTTAGCAAAATAAATTGATAGAAATACTAGACTTTAATTTAGAAGTACTGAGGATAATTTGCTTGATTAAATCCTTCAAGACAGTACACCAGCATGGCTGCAGTTCAGTGACTAAAACAAGTAAAAAATAAAAGCAAATGCTACATAAAATATTTTTCTTCCAATACTCTCTTTTGAACAGCATGTCAGTTTACCCCAGGAGAAGAAACTTTCCCATATAATCTGAAACTTGTATTATATATAGGATTCACATACACACAGATGGTGTAGAATTGTGGTGTTCAAAAGTCAAGGAAATGTAGTGGAATCAACCTGAAGCTGGTTGTTCGTTCCCTTAATCATTCAGCCACCTGGTTTACGTTTGCCTGGTCTCATTAAATGCATGGCAGTACTAAGACTACTAGGCTTCATTTGTTTCAGTTCAGAATTTAAACCTCTGGTGGAAAGGATTGATATTGCCTTTTGAATAGCAAGGATCAATGAATATGCCAATAAAGCAGAATTGTACTGGGATTAATTCTATTAATTTACTTCTCCTAATGAAAAAGTAGTCTTAATTATGCCTAATTAAGAAATATTTTTCAGCATCATGTGCATTATCATTCTTATCTTCATAAGCAAAGCGCATAATATAGAAGTGTTTCATAGCATTAAGTTTTCAAGCTGAGACAGATATGAAATTCAACATTGCATTTTATACTACTCTGACATCAACAGAATAAAACACCAACACACCGTTGCTATTAGTTTGACTAAAACACAACCCCACTCAAAAAATAGTTATCTTTTGGTCAAGCAAAAAAAATTCCCTTCATCATAATTATTATTCTGAAGTCTTATTTTTATTGTATGCCTTGGCTAAGTACAGTGGTTTGTTTTCATATTTTATTTTTATTGTGTTGAAATTGCTCTATGTAAGATGAGTGTAACATCTAGTAGTACTATTTTCTGCTTGCTGTATGTGTGTGACATTCGAGCGAATTCATTGCCAGTACCGCTGGACTGGCTCCTGTGCAGGTGGCACGTAAAAGCACCCACTACACTCTCGGAGTGGTTGGTGTTAGGAAAGGCATCCAGCTGTAGAAACTCTGCCAAATCAGATTGGAGCCTGGTGTAGCCATCTGGTTCACCAGTCCTCAGTCAAATCGTCCAACCCATGCTAGCATGGAAAGCGGATGTTAAATGACGATGATGATGATGATATATATATATATATATATATATATATATATATTCAACATGTATATACATATATATAAATATACATATTCATAAGCCTGGGGTTTGGGCTAAGTTTTTGTCTGTATGTTTTTTTTTTTACCATACTTAAAGCACCTATCATCATAGGGATTGTTTCTGTCTTCAGGTTCTACATTACCACCATCATCATTATTATTATTTGATGAAAACTCTCAGCTTATTTTGCCGGGTATAATGGATAGTGTCATTTGTTTACTGATCATGCTTCAAGAACTCTGCAGAGAATTTTTGCAGTTCCAAGCAAGAATGATTTTAGTAAGCATTCTATCTTTATATCTGTACCAATCTTTTTGAGCCATGTTGGTAGTTTGGTGCAGAAACTTCCAAGCATGCTAATTACTATTGGTATCATGTCCACTCTCTTTATTGCCTACAACCTGCACATTTCCCACTTCAATTCATCATAGTTGTTCAGCTTAGGATGAACTATGTGAGGTGTAAAATTATTATCATTATTATTATTATTATTATTATTTCATTGTTATTGTTGCTATTTTATACAAGCTGTCCAAAATCTCACTCAGAAACCTCAAGAAACAACAAGTTAGACGTTTTACTATGGAGGGGTATTACCTATAAGTAGCAATGATATATTTCAGGAAAAGAAGACCAAAATACCAAGAATTGAGGTTTTGTTAAAAGTTTGGGCTCTAATATTTGCAGTTTTTGAAGCTGTATGAAGACCCACTGCTTATGCTTGCATGTATGTATGCGTGCATGCATATATATAAACGTCTGCCTATGTATTATAACCATAACTGAAAAGAAAAAGAGACAAGAAATTATGAACACATAAAAAACAAACAATAATTTCGAGAAATAAAAAAAAAAAAAAACAGGAAGTAACTGGAAAAGTTATTTTACAAAACTGTATATTAAATTTATTTTCTCTTTAAATACAATAACAATAAAAATAATAAAAAAATATTCTCATTAGGCACAGATCATATCTTAAAAAAAAAAGATGGTCGAGCTGAGGATATCTGAATCTTTTAAAAGATTAAAATATTCTCAGGTTGACTGTCTTTCTTCTTAGGAAGTGGTCTACACCCATGAGAACAATATTTTTATTATTTTTGTTATTATCATCATTATCATTATTATTATTATTGTTGTTGTGGTTGTCACTGTTATATTTAAAAGGAAAATAGATCTAATACACAGTTTTGCTAAGTAACTTTCTTTCGCTTATTTTTTCTTTGTTATTTCTTGAAAATATGGTTCCTTTTTTTATGTGTTGGCTTGTAATTTTTTCCTTCTTTTTCTTTCCCTTTGTGTCTATAAAATATACATGCATATGCACACATTTATACATACAATTTCTGTCTGCTAACTTTACTCACAAAGTTTTGGTTAAACTGAGACTCTAGGTTCTACGTAATGGAATGACCCTCCAAACCACATGATCGTGAAATAAACTTCTTAACCATAAAGTCATGCCTATACCTATCAGTAATAATAATAATAATAATGATTTCAAATTTTGGCACAAGGCCAACAGTTTTGGGTGAGGGTTAAGTTGATTATTTTCCCCCAGTGCGCAACTGGTATGTATTGTATCAACCTCAAAGACATGAAAGGCAGAGTTGGTGCCGGTGGGATCTGAACTCAGAATGTAAAGATGGATGAAATGCCTCCAAGCATTTTGCCTGGCAAACGACTGTGCCAGCTCACCGCCTTAATAATAATAATAATAATAATAATAATCCTTTCTACTGGAAGTACAAGGCCTCAAATTTGAGGGAAGGGATTAAGTCGATTACATTGACCCCAGTACATAACTGGTACTTTATTTATTGACCACCTCCAAAAGGATGAAAGGTAAAGTCAACCTTCGCAGAATTTGAACTCAGAACATAGCGATGGGCAAAAATACCACTAAGCATTTCATCCAGCATGCTAACGACTCTGCCAGCATGCCACCTTAATAATAATAATAATAATAATAATAATAATAATAATAATAATAATAATAATAATAATGATAATGATAGTAATGATAATGATAATAATGTTTTGTGATTTAAGCACAAACCCAACAATTGTGGTGGGAGGAAGAGCAGTTGATACAATAGACCACAGCATGTGACTGGTAGTTTGTCTTACTGACCTTGATAGGATGAAAAGCAAAGTTGGCCACAGTAGGATTTGAACTCAGAATGAAAACAGGTGAAAAGAATGCTGCAAAGCATTTTTTTTTTTTTTTTTTTGTGATTCTCTAATGATCCTGTCAGCTTCCCACTTAGCATTGGCATAGCAACAAGTATTTCTAGCATAAGTGCAAAGCCTCGAAAATGTTTTTTGAAGGTGAGTGGAAAAAAATAGTAGAGTTCTCTCTTTTACTTGTTTCAGTCATTTGACTGCGGCCATGCTGGAGCACCGCCTTTAGTCGAGAAAATCGACTCCAGGACTTATTCTTTGTAAGCCTAGTACTTATTCTATCGGTCTCTTTTTGCTGAACCACTAAGTTACGGGGGATGTAAACACACCAGCATCGGTTGTCAAGCGATGGTGGGGGAACAAACACAGACACACAAACATATATATATACATATATACGACGGGCTTCTTTCAGTTTCCGTCTACCAAATCCACTCACAAGGCTTTGGTCGGTCCAAGGCTATAGTAGAAGACACTTGCCCAAGGTGCCATGCAGTAGGACTGAACCCGGAACCATGTGGTTGGTAAGCAAGCTACTTACCACACAGCCACTTCTGCACTGATTGAGATTGATCCTAAAACTTTATTGGATACTCACATTATGGGACATGGGGGGATGAAAGACAGATTTGAACCCAGAATGTAAAAGTACACAATAGAATACCACAAGGCATTTTGTCCAATTCTCTAATGATTCCGACAATCTACAACCAAAATAATAATAATCATTTTTCTACTTTAGGCACAAGGCCCTGATACTTTGTGGGGAAGGGCCCAGTTGATTACACTGAACCCCAGTACTTGACTGGTACTTATTTCATCTACCCTGAAAAGATGAAAAATAAAGTCAACCTTGGTGGAATCTGAATTCAGAATGCAAAGCCACAAGAAATGTTGCTAACCATTTTGTCTGGCATGCTAACAATTCTGCCAGCTTGACCTCTTAATGGTTTTGGCATAAGGCCAATAGTTATGAGAGAAGAGGGTTAGTCAATTACATTGACCCCATTACTTGACTTGCACTTTATTTTATCAACCTCCAAAAAGATAAAAGGCAAAGCCAATCTTGGAGAGATTGGGCTCAGAGGGTAAAGTGCCAGAAGAAATGCTGTCAAGCGTTTTGTCTGGTGCAGTAATGATTTTGCCAGCTTGCTTCTTTTTAAATAATAACAATAATAATTTTTTTTTATCATAGGCACAAGGCCAGCAAATTTGAGGGAAGGGGAAGTCAGTTATCTTGACCCCAGAGCACAACTGGTACTTATTTTATCAACCCCTAAAAGGATGAAAGGCAAAGTTGACCTTGGCAGAATTTGAACTCAGAGCATAAGAATGGACGAAATGCAGTTACGTATTTCATCAGGCATGCTCACGATTCTGTCAGCTTGCCACTTTAAAACTAAAAATAATAATAATAATCCTTTCTACTAAAGGCACAAGGCCTGGAATTTGGGGGGAAGGGGGTTAGTCGATTACATTGACCCCAGTGTTTCACTGGAACTCAATTTATCGACCCCGAAAAGATGAAAGGCAAAGTTGACCTCGGTGGAATTTGAACGCAACATGTAGAGAAGGGGTGAAATACCACTAAGCATTTCGTCCAGCATGCTAACAATTTTGCCAGCTCGCCACCTTAAATAATAATAATAATAATAATAATAATAATAATAATCCTTTCTATTATAGGCACAAGGCCTGAAATTTGAAGGGAGTGGGTATGTCGATTACATCGACCCCAGTGCATAACTGCAACTTATTTAACTGACCCCGAAAGGATGAAAGGCAAAGTTGACCACAGCAGAATTTGAACTCAGAGCATAGCGGCAGAGGAAATACCGCTAATCATTTCGCTCGGCGTACTAACGATTCTGCTAGCTCACTGCCATAATAATAATAATAATAATAATAATGATAATAATAATAATTATAATCCTTTCCACTAAAGGCACAAGGCCTGAAAAATTTTAGGGAAGAGACTAGTTGATTACACTGACTCTAGTATTCAACTGGTACTTATTTTATCGACCCCGAAAGGATGAAAGGCAAAGTTGACCTCAGCAGAATTTGAACTCAGAATGTAAAGACAGACCAAATGCCATAAAGCATTTTGCCTGGCTTGCTAATGATTCTGCCAGCTCGCCACTTTAAAACTAATGATAGTGATAATAATAATAATAATAATAAAAACAACAAAGAGAATGACAATACTCAGTGAAAGGAAGATTAAAAGAAATAAAAACAACAAAAAACAAAATCAACAATAACGAAATATTTCCCAACAATAACAACAAAAAACTGAAAACATTTCAACAACAAAAAGAACAGTGAAAACTACAATAATAACAAAAACAACAACAATATAAACCAATACAATAACAACAACAAAAAAGAGTGAAGGAATAAAATATTGATTGGCCATTCTTAATATAATGAGAAAAGAAAAATTTCCATGTAAATAATTACTCTTTTATTTGTTTCAGTCATTTGACTGTGGCCATGCTGGAGCACTGCCTTTAGTCGAGCAAATCGACCCCAGGACTTATTCTTTGTAAGCCCAGTACTTACTCTATCGGTTTCTTTTGCCGAACCGCTAAGTTACAGGGACGTAAACACACCAACATCGGTTGTCAAGCGATGGTGGGGGGGACAAACACAGACACACAAACACACACATATATATACATATATACGACGGGCTTCTTTCAGTTTCTGTCTACCAAATCCACTCACAAGGCTTTGGTCAGCCCGAGGCTATAGTAGAAGACACTTGCCCCAAGGTGCCACGCAGTAGGACTGAACCCGGAACCATGTAGTTAGTAAGCAAGCTACTTACCACACAGCCGCTCCTGCATCTGTAATCGTTAATTTGTTTTGGAATTTTGTTTGTTGTTTGTTATATATTTCTTTCAGGATAGCAGCAGTGAGTATGTGAGGTTTTTTTGCTGTGATTTTCTTTTCTTTTTTTTTTTTTTTTTTTTGTTATCATTTAGTCAGGTATGAAAGAAGCACTCATGATCTCCATACAGGACCTCCGAGACTCATTACAGGGAGGAAAAAAAAGCAAACGCCCACCACCAATGAACAGGATACTTGGCCCACATACATGAAACAAAGACGATTTATCTAGGGAGATGTTCTTTCGAAGGTGCCAGTGCCTTGGAAATTAATTGTAGATTAAGTTGGCCTTAGTGGTGTCTGAACTGAGGATGCAAAGAGCTGAAACAGAAGACATCCAGTCTGACATTCTTTACATCTCCATAGATTTTATCAAAATCAAAAGAGTAAAAGGCTAAGTTGACTCTGGTTAGATTTGAACTCAGAGCATAGAGAATCAGATCAGAATAAATACTGCAGAGTATTCTGTCCAATGGTCTAAGGACTCTATCGGGTCACTGAATTATTGGTTTTGGCCAATGTTGTAGATGAGAGAAAAAGACTGAGATGATGATGAAACAGAAAAGCAAATAATAATAATAATCCTTCTACAG
>NC_068984.1:112615760-112617347 GCF_001194135.2 Octopus bimaculoides | reverse complement strand
TAATAATAATAATCCTTTCTACTATTGGTACAAGGCCTGAAATTTTGGGAATGGGGACTAGTTGATTACGTCAACCCCAGTTCTCAACTGATACTTATTTTATCGACCCCAAAATGATGAATGGCCTTGGCAGAATTCGAACTCAGAACACGAAGAGGGACAAAATGTTGCAAAGCATTTTGTCCAGCATGTGAATGATTCTGCCAGTTCACTGCCTTTTTTTTTTGTGGTGAGGGGTTTAGTTGATTACATCAACCCCAGTGCTCAAATGGTACTTATTTCTTGACCTCCAAAACGATGAAAGGCAAAGTTGACCTCAGTGGAACTTGATCCCATAATGTAAAGAAATGGAAGAAATGCTGCCAGGCATTTTTATCTGGTGTGCTGACTATTCTGCCAGCTCACTGCCTTAATAAGAAGTCTTTCTACTATAGGCACAAGGCCTGAAATTTGGGGGAAGGGAGCTAGAGAACTACATCAACCCCAGTACTCAACAGGTACTTATTCAATCCACTCCCAAAGGATGAAAGGTGAAGTAGACCACGGCAACATTTGTATTCAGAACAAAAGGCTAGAAGCAATGCTTCCCTGAGGGATCTAACAAAGAGTCAGCTGTCCACAACCAGTGGACTAAGGTAATGTTCTTCATTCAGTTCTCGAGAACTTTTTCGAGGGTTCGCGCAGGCAGTTCCAAGCAACACCGTTTTCTGTAAATATTCCATTTCCATATTTACTCCTATGTTTCCAATCTAGTTTGAGAGTTTTGTACTGACAGTGCTCAGGGCACCAACAACATGTACAATACTCACCCTTTTTAATGACCTGTATTCTTATCTCCTGCCATTATTATTATTATTATTATTATTATTATTATTATTGTTATTATTATTATTATTGTTGTTGTTATGATGAGGGCGCATACATTTGGTCACTATAAACAAATCATTTGTGCAGGTCATTCGGCAGAAAACTGAACACTCGTGCATTGTCTTCGACGGGAGAATCCATCATTATTATTACTACTGTTACAGTGGGGGCACATAGCTTAGTGGTTACGGTGTTGCATTCACGATTGTGAGATCGCAGTTTCAATTTCTAGACTGGGTGGTATGTTGTGTTGTTGAACAAAACACTACATCTCACATTGCTATGCGATCACTTCTACACCTGATACAAGGTAGACTGTTCATCTGTTCAAGCAACATCGATTTGATGAAGACAGCCAGCTAATGTGCGGCACGAACATTTGATCACTATAAACAAATTATTTGTGCAGGTTGCTTGGCAAAAGCTGAACACTTCTGCACCGTCTTCGATACGAGAGTCTATCAATATTATAATTATTATTTTCCTTTTTTTCTTTGGTACATGAGATTATGTTCATTGGACTTGATTGATAAATGGGTTGAAAAACAAACTCAGTTCCTGGTAAACATTAATTAAGATTAATGGTACTATCATTATGTATTTGGCCTCATCAACATTTCTTTGGGTTTTGAAGTAAAAGAAGAGAAAAAAGGTAGTAAAGGGTGAGGGATGTCAGAAGTGGATCACTTTGATTTTGTATCTACCAATTCATATATATAT
>NC_068984.1:112613259-112614114 GCF_001194135.2 Octopus bimaculoides | reverse complement strand
CTACAAGAGCCTGAAAATGGCTAAAAAAAACTGTCTTGGATACAATGTCAAAAATATTGACACCAAGACAAAATTATTATTATCATTATTATTATTATTATTATTATTATCATTATTATTATTATTATTATTATTATTATTATTAATAATTAGCAAAAGGCAACAAGAATTATACATAGTACAACTGTGCAATTGGCCTAGTACTGGAATACATGTCTTGGGAAACAAAAAAACCATCACTCCTTGCAAAATATTCCTGCAATTATTATTATTAATATTATTATCATTATTGTTATTATTAATATTATTATTATTAAACTGTCTCTTTTATTTATTTATTGTGGTATTTATTATTAGTTAGTTCAGTTGTTATCAATTTATTTTTTTGTTTAGTTTTTTTTTTCTTTTAAACTATTTTTCTTGTTAATTTTGCTTTTTTTTTTTAATACATGGGACACCAAAAAAAAAAAAACAGCAGCAGTTACCCGACTCTTTACACTTTTCCCTCCCAAAAAAAAGGCACCATCAGTAACTGTGGCAGTTCAGTGACCCCCCTGCCCCACCCCACCGCATCCTACTCTGGTAGGCAGGCAGGTAGGCAGGCAGGCGAGCAGGCAGGTGTACGTACTCCTTTTAGAAAACACAAACGAACCAGCAAGCATAACAGGAACCCTCGAGAGCAGGCTATGTTGCCCAGCCATCTATTCGAGATCGTTTTGAACCAGTGGGTCCTTGCTCGTATTCCTGGGTGCTGCTCGGTGACGAACTATTGCTATGTGATATGTGGCCTGGAGATATGTGACCTTGGTTGTTCACTGAAGTAGGTCGAAGTTGTTGGCTTGATGGCGTGTTGCT
>NC_068984.1:112611077-112613249 GCF_001194135.2 Octopus bimaculoides | reverse complement strand
AAAAAAAAAAAAAAAAAAGTAAATAAATAAATAAATGAATAAAAAAACAAACAGACAAACAAACAAACAAACAATTAAATAAAAGTAAAATAATGATATTGAAATAGTTACAAATACATAGATAAATTAACGACAATGACAAAAAAAAAAAATAATAAGAGAAAGAGAAAGAAGGAAACAACATCTAAACGAAAACAAGAAATTAATTAAATTAATTTATCAGATCAGACAACAATAAAAACAACAACAATAAACAAATAAAACAAAATCAAAATAAGAATAATTTAGATTTTGATGATCTAATTAAAAGAGTTTGATTTTTCTTTCAAGTGTTTTTCTCTAATTGGTTAATGTTATTATTGTTACACAACAAGTCTGCATTTTTTTAAGTGAATCTTGTCACGAGAGAAATATAAAGTAATAATTAACTTTTTCAAAGTATTAATCTTGGCAGATTTTTTTGTATGTGTATGTGTGTATACGTGTTTTCCATCTACATTTAAATTTCTTTAACTATATTCTCTTCTAATCTTCAGGTGCCATTTTGTTATATAGACCAGGGGTTTTCAAACTTTTTGACTTGCGGACCCCTTTATATTTCAGGCTTTACCTTAGGGACCCCCTTATAAACGCTTATGAAATTTATACATAAATATTTGCTTAAAATAACATATATTTTTACATTTATTTATTTAACAGTATTTAACAAATAGGTTTATTGTCAATTAAAAGATTTCGATTAAAAAACATGTATAAAATCAGATTGCCCATAAAATAGTATTTGCTGTCCACGGACCCCGTCTTCTCCTTACGGACCCCCTGTGGTCCGCGGACCACAGTTTGAAAACCCCTGATATAGACAGACATATATATGTATGACCACAAACACACAGGCGCACACACACACATATACACATGCGTGCACACACACATACACACACATGTATGGAGTAATCCCTAGCAAAAAAATTTTTAAAAAAATGAGATTTTCAGGCAAAGAAAGAAATCAGCTAACATGGATTTTACAAATACTGTTTGTAAGTGGAATAATTACTATATGCAAGACTTTTTCTGAGGTACATGCCTTGTACTTATCTAAATTCAGGATTGAATGTTTTTTTGGAGTTTTCCTTTTGTTAGAAACCAGCTACTTTTTATAGGAAAAAAATTCAAATAATTTAGGAAGAGAAATTAAAATGCATACATATATGCATATAACATACTCACACACATACACACAGATATATGCATGCATCTGTGAATGTATGTGTGTGTGTACAAATATCTTTGTGGTCATATGTACACATACAAGCATAATGAAAAATGAGACATTATAATAATAATAATAATAATAATGATAATGATAATAATAGTACCAGACAATGGCTCTCACGGCTTCTAATCTTAACTGATTTGAAGTATTATCATGTACATTGTTATATTTGGTATAAAAAATAGGCTACAGTAAACATTCTGCTCAATACCACAGATTTGCTTGTCAGTTGTCTGTCCTTAACCAGTTGAGCATGTCTCTTAGTGGCTGATGATATGTGCATTTCTGATCATGAGCAGAAGTAGTGGGAGATCATCATAGCCATGTGTTGAGAGGAATTCTTTGGGGTTTGCATAATTCACCTTTGGAAACACGGGTGTTTCCTTTGACATCCTTAAACAACTCTTATTCAGGGACTTTTTGAGTGGGATGGGTTCCTCAACCTGAAAAAAATTCTAACTGGGCCCCCACCTGCAAGGTCATGCACTGCTAAGCTTGATATGAGATCACCATGCCATGCACATATGGTTGTGATGCATGTGCCCGGTGTACCCTTATCAGACAGGTTGTCACAATGGGTTTATTGGACTTTATGTAATTGTACCCCAGTGTCACTCTGATGGCATGCACTGCCCTCTCACTCAATAATAATAATAATAATAATAATAATAATAATAATAATAATCCTTTCTACAATAGGCACAAGGCCTGAAATATTTCCAGAACATTAACCTGAGTCTTGGAGCAAAGTAACCAGTGAAAATCATGCATACACATATATGCATGTATGTATATATATATATATACACACACACATGCATATATATTTGTGTGTGTGTGTATGCATGCATACACACACACACACCTATATATATATATATAAATATATATGTATATAT
>NC_068984.1:112606050-112611001 GCF_001194135.2 Octopus bimaculoides | reverse complement strand
ATATATATAATGATAAATAAACCAAGCAGCAAATATATTTCAAAGTAAAAGCAGGCTCAGATAACCAGGTGAATGATCGGAAATGTGTAACTCAGATTACTAGTATTACAAACCTTTCAGTTATAATGTATTAAATAATACTCTACGCTTATGTATTGAGTTGTATAATTTATCACTTCTGGTGAACCAATAGAGGTTTATATGTGTGTGTATGTGTCTATAGACACACATACACATACATATATACTTACATATGCACACACATCCTTAAACTCAAATTTAACTCACTAACTACTTGTTTTTTTAACTAGATTCTGAAACGTTTTTTCACTACTCCTGCATGTTACAACTGTGTTTGTTTAAGAAACTTTTGACTAAAAGGTATGTATCTTTTTGTATGAAAAAATTGTATAGTTGGTGTTCCTTTATTTGTGACAGTATAGTATATTTTACTGAAAATTAACTTGTTTTTACTAAAAAAATTTTAATTTGTATGAAGAAAAATGTATAATGTAAAAAAAAAAATTTCAAAAAACATTAAAAATTATTTAAAAAAATTTACTATGACATATAGAATTTTATATGAGATATAATATATATATATACATATATATAATCCAAGAAAGTTAGAGGTTGTGAACCCAACCCACTAAGGGATAATATCTATCCAATATACTGCCGGAGGGATACCCAATTATTATTACACTAGTGTTTTTACCGAGTGTAATAAATGGGTGTGGGTAAAAGGAAATTTTACCCTTAATTTATATAGCAATAAGAAAATGGAGGGGAATATGTGGTACTCATCAACTTGCAAACATTGTATTATGTCAATTTACCTGTTTATTTTTCAACTAAGAGAACAGGACAATAAAACCAATATACAAACACGTATGACATATTTATACAATTATGAGTGAGTCATCCCCACCATACTAAACAGCAGTGTACTGGCAAACAAGTATAACACATACATTGACTATGTGTGGTCAATAATATATGTATGTGTGTGTCTGACACTGCTCTTGGTTCTACATTACAAGCTACTTGTATCAAAGTAATCTAATCCGCTAGAAATTCATGTTAATTTGAGTTCCAAATACCGGTTTAATAATTACAATGTGATTTTACTAAACTCTTCATAATTTCCAAAATTAATTGAAACAAAATCAGTGGTTATCAAAATAGAAATGTGTTAATGAAAAGTGTAAATTAATCGGAAAGTATTTGATTTCAGGATTGTTGGAAAGCTACTAATGAAACAGAAGAATTTGTAGTTTTAAATTAACCTTCTTCAGCATTGTATTTTCTCTTTGAGTTACAGTTATCATTGTCTTTACTGTATTTTGATTTTCCCATGTTTGGCTGGGAAACACTTGCAGAATTAATAACAAAGATGATATATATAAAAAAAAAACCTTTCGTATAGGCAATGTTTATGTGGAGGTTAAGAAATATGCTTTGCAGCTACATGAAATTGGTTTCGATTCTACTATATATGGTTCCCCAGGTAGGAGTATTTACTGCTATAGTCTCTGGGTCTGCTAAAGCCTTGTAAATGAAGTCTGGTACACAGAAACTGTGAGGAAGTGTGTAGGAAAGGCTGATTCTGTTTGTAAGTGATACACGTAATCCATCACCTAATTAAGCACCATCACATGGCCCTTTCAAGTTTTTATTGGAGTCCACTTTGACATAAGCATTTGGATCAGATCCTCAGTTAAAATAAAAATATCCCTCTGTTCCTTAACACCAGTCCCGAAGGTCCTGAAAAGGTTTATAGGTCTTGTTCCCTATCCAATTTCACAATATTTAGTCTTGTACTTCTGGGATCACGGAGGCATGTGGTTTAGTGGTAGGGAATGTAAACGCCATGAAACCAGAAAACTGACCCTTATGATGAGTTGGTATGACTTCTTTGTGGAGGCATATGGCTTGGTGGTTAAGGTGTTGGACTCATGACTGGAAGATTGTCATTTTGATTACTGGACCAGATGACGTGTTGTGTGCTTGAGCAAAACATTTCATTTCACATTGCTCCAGTCCACTCAGCTGGCAAAAATGAGTAATCTTGTGACAGACTAGCATCCCATCCAGGTGGGTAATATATACACCATGAAACCAGGAAACTGGCCCTTTTGAGTTGGTATAACTCAAAAAGGTAACTTTACCTTTACTACCTTACTTCTGGGATCAAACAACTCTACTTTATAACCTTCTGGGGTTAAGTTTTCACCTTTAAAGGTGCCCCTGATGTACCTGAATAGATTACATTTACATTCATATACACATAATTATGATATGTTGTAAGAAAAGTAGCCCAGTTATTTCACCCATTCTAACTTACAGGAATAGTATTGATGGTGTTACAAGTAGACATTCAACGAGAGATTAAACTGTTTTGTAAATAGATATCTTTCTGTTGTAAATATGAAATATACAAGATGCACTTTGAGTAAACTCAAACGGCTAATGAAAACTGGAGTGCTTGCATTGTCTAAACATACTTTGTCGCTCTCACTCCATTCAGGAAATAAATCAAAGAAGAACAACAACTACAACAATAATGATATGATAATAATAATAATAACAACAGCAAAGGGTTAAAAGAAATATACAACAGTTTTATACACATAACAAGGAATAGGATAAAACAAGGCTTATTACAATTTGTGTAAAGTCCAAGCCAAGATATATGCATAAATGTAAATGTACACCAATGAAATTCAATGGTTATACAAAATATTAGAAATGCATGGCCTATAGGCTCATGGTAGGTAATAGTGTAGTTCTTGTCCAAATTTAGTGCTATGTCAAACATGTTGGAGAGGAGGGTAGGCTGAGTTGATTGGGTAATGGACAAACAGCCAAGAAATTGGTGGTTTGCTTCCTGTTACTGGTTTTATGTCTTGCCTATGACTGAGACAGTTAACTCTCAAATAAACTGGTCCATGTAGCCGTAAATTATAAGAAATACTCTCACAGAAACATAGAGGGAGTTGTGAAAAGGGTTTATTCATTAATAAGAGAGTTTGGTAAGTTTATTGACCATGATGAGTGGTAGATTCTAACGGTGTCGGGTCTTGCTCTGTGTCTGATAGTGAGGAAAGGACAGCAGTGTTTACGCATAGGTAGGAGACAGTGGGGAGGGTTGGAAAAAGAAAAAAGGACAAAATGTTTTGTTAGCTTGCAGTACTATGTACAACTTAATTCATGATTGTATTTCACTGACCGAAGAGTGAATTATAGCAAGAAATCATGCCTGATTATAAAGGCAGATTCTTAAGTAGTGGTACCATATGATACCATATGGTACCACAAGTCGTATAGAATTTACCACAACCAATCCTGTTGAATTTTTAATTGTAAAAATGGTATAAAAATGTATGCTTGACATCGTTAAGGATCCCAAAATTATCTGGAATGTTTCATTTTTTTAGAGATATATTAAAGAACTTGGTTTATATATTTTGTGTCTTGTTGTCGTCGTTGTTGTTGAGCACCAGGTCAGCTCTAATCAGGCTGTGTAAAATGGATCAGCTAGCGCTGTCAAAGGAAGAATTCTGGATAATTTCCATTTGAGATTCATTTCTTGCTTCAAAACTCTGGAATTCAAATACTATCTTCTTTCCTTTAATTTTTCCAATATCTGGAGTTTATAGGTTTTCTTTCAAGGACCATAGCTGATCTAAACTATTATGATCATTATCATTATAATTATTATTATCATTATCATTATTATTATTATTATTATTATTATTATTATTATTATAATCATTAATATTATTATTATTGTTATTTGCTAATATGATGAATTTGTTTCTAGTGTTGAGTTGGTAGAAAGAATAATTCACTTAAACCAAATGCCATGCAATTTAAAATTTTCTCTGTTTCCACAATCTAATTTTTTAAAACCACACTGAAAACAGACTGTGTCTTTCATCCCATGTAGCTTGATAGCATTTCTACCAGGGATATGCTGGGCTCAGATCCATTAACCATTAATTAAACATATGTTCCTACAAGTACTTTAGCTTAGAAACATTAATATCATTATAACTTAGAGGCATTCATTTTTATTTTCTTATGTCTGTCAATAAAGTTGTATCTACAGTGATTCATAAACAAGTCTTAAAAAAGTGAGAATTAATAAGTATTTCTTTTTTATGGCTAAGTGTGGAAAATATTCATTGATAAAATTTACATTTTTCACATTTCTTTCTTTCTGTCTTTCTTTCATGCACGGAGATTTATAAACCACCATGGTCTTCCTCCAAGCAAGTTTGTTTCTTTGGAAATCTCAAATGGCTTCTGAATCAAGACATCCTTTCATTTATTGATGGTTGTGAAAAGATCATCTTTTCTCATTTTCTTTTTCATATTTTTTTAAAAATGTATATATATATATATATATATATATATATATATATATATATATATATATATATATATATATATGTATGTATGTAAGTATGTTTGTATGTAGACGTATCTTTTCACTTTTCTTTCTGTCTTTCATTCTTTGATCGTTTTCAGATATCGTTTTATTTCTCATTTGTCATCGCATTTCAGATATGTTATCATCGTTATTTTGTGTTTGCTTTAAGCCTATGTCCAGCCATCTGTTTGTTTGTGTACGTGTGTGTACGTGTGTGTGTGTGTGTGTTTTTTTTTTTTTTAATTTTTTTTTTTTTTTTAGGCCATCTTGAGGAAGTGCAAACTTATAAGTTAGGCACTAAAAGTCAGAAATTAGACATATAATGGTCTGCTACTCTTCAGCTCAAAGTGTCGCTCCATGAACCGTTCCCATGGTACTTCACTGAAACCAGAAGAAAAGAAATCCTCTCCTCAGAAAACCTTGTGCTTGTCTTGGATATTTGGTCAAGCATCATTCATTCTACATATTCTTATGGGATTCCTCAGATTCTCGCTCTTTCTCTCCGTTTAATCA
>NC_068984.1:112598995-112605606 GCF_001194135.2 Octopus bimaculoides | reverse complement strand
AAAAAAAAAAAAAAAAAAAAAGAGAGAGAGAAAAATTGTTCTTTATGTTCTTTAAAAATTTCTGATAATAAAAAAAAAATACCCTTTGACTATTCTGTTCTTAAGTAAAATTGTGGCATAAAATTTTGAAACAAAGGGATTGAAAAAAAAACCCATAAAAGCATGGTGAAGATATTTATTTTCCCTGCTCTTAAAGGGAAAAGAAAACAAAAAAAAACCCCAAAACAAAAGACTACCTAAGATGAATTAGCTCAGTACAACGACGAGGAAGGGTGGGAGAAAAAATATCTATACATAATATTTCTATGATTCAATCAAACTCTTGTATAGATAATTTATAACAACAAATGTAATTTTTGGAAAAATAACAAAAACAAAACCAACAAACAAACAATGATGTGCTCTATGATATTGCTCTTTACTCATTTGCTAGTTACAACTAGAGAACTGTGACCATACTGGGGCACCATATGTAATTGAAATCATGTTGATTCTACAGATACTTTATTTTTAAGCATTGGTTTTTGACTGATAATAATCCAGAGATCAGCGATGCTTCATGCTCAAAATTTCATAATTCTATGGCCATTTACTGTTGTCTATTTGTATTCTAGATATGTCAATAATTTTATAGCTAATATATGTGTGTATATATATAGTAATAATAATAATGATAATAACCCATGGACGGAATTTATAAATATTTTAATGCATCACGGCGTGCGTTTCCACATATCGCATGTTTCTTAAGATCATAGTCCATATTAGAAATGAATGCATGAACATGACCAACCTGATGTCCATAGATACTATGGACTATACTGTAATCATCCCAGGAATATGGACTATGATCATACGAAACATTCGATTTGTGGAAACAGGTGTAGTGATGTATTAAAATATTTATAAATTCCATCCATGGATTATTATTATTATTATTATTATTATTATTATTACTGTATTTATCCTACGTCATATTGGCACAACCTGATGTGACCAAAAATAGTGGTATTGCCATTTGGCATCATTACGTTGCAGCCAGCATAACAGAATAGGAGGTCTTATATATGCATATTCAAAATGTTTCCCAAGGAACTATATATATATATATGATATTGTATTTTTGCTCAAGTCAGTCTTTTGCTACTCTGGGTTTCATGTGTAGGTGCACAAGATCTTTAAGTAAGTAGTAACAACTTACCTGAAGATCCTGTGAGCCTACAGGTGAAACTCAGAGTAGCAAGAGACTGATTCAATCATAATAAAATATTAATCTCTACCATGGTATTGTGTACTCTTTCTTCTGACAGTTTACACTAACTGGATATATATATATATATATATATATATATATATATATATGAAGCATAAAGTCAGGAGGTGTGAGAGGTGAAGACATATTTATTTTTTTCTCGTGTGACTTCCATGTGATTACAGCTGTTTCATAACATTTTTCATGTATTATTGATTTCAGTAGTCAAAAATCATACATACATGTCTGCATCAATATACAAGCTCAGTATTACACAACTGTATATTTTTACAAATTAATGCAAATAAAGAAAGCTAACACATCAGATCACTGAAACATCATGGCTACATCTACGATTCAACTCTGAGTGTGAATGCGTGCTTGTGTGTGACTGTGTGTGAGTATGTATGTGTGTATATTATTATCTATGCAGGCATGGCTGTGTGGTTTAGAAAGTCGCTTCCCGACGTGGTTTCATGTTCAGTCCCACTGCAAGGCACCTTGGGCAAGTGTCTTCTCCTATAGCCCCAGACTATATATATATGCAGACACACCCTATTTATTACAGTAGATGTAATGTGTTAACCACCCCTGTCAATATATTTTAAAGATATACATATATGTATATGTATATATATATATATATATATATATATATATATATATATATACACATGATATATAGTATTTTATCCCCATGAGTCTTCTATTCAAATGATATTTTGAGTTGCTTTTCTTAGAAACTATTATTCATATCATAGTTATTTCATATATACAAATCAGCTTTCGCAATTTAATATCATTCTTTAATATTTTCACCAGTTGCAATGTGCATAGATATCTCATACAGCTGACAAATCAGAAATGCATAGACAATTATAGAAATAGATTTACGAAAGTATATGTTATCTTACCCTGTATTTATATGCATATTGCTTTGTAAAGATCCAGGCGGAGGCTGCGGACCTTGGCTTCCCCAGTGGTTGTAATTGGTCATACCGCTTAGATCAGTATTGAGAGCAAAGTCGTCTGAAACAGGTGAAGAGTGTAAGGTATATAACAGTTGTTAGTTTATAAGGCTGGTTCAACTAATCAACAAATGTCATCAAAATAAGACAGACAGACAGATAGATAGATAGATAGATAGATAGATAGGTAGATAGATAGACAGATAGATAAATAGATAGATAGATGGATAGATGGATAGATAGATGGATGGATGGATGGATGGATGGGTAGACAGATTAATAGCTAGACATTGCAGCGTAGAAGGTGTTTATAAGCCATTTAAAATAACACACAAAAACCGTTTTTGTGTTTTATTTTAAATGGCTTTTTTAAACGGTATTTAATGGTTTTAAATTGTTATTTTAAACAGCTTTTGTGTGTTATTTTAAATGGCTTATAAACACCTTCCATGCTGCAATTGTTTTCATTCCAGCACACGATCTCAGATCAGGTCACTTGCTATGCAAGTACATCTCTGTAATAGATATATATAGTTTGATTGATAAATAGACAAATAGAGAGAGTGAGAAAGAGATGGGCATATATGTAGTTAAACAGATATATATATATATATATAGAGAGAGAGAGAAAGAGAGAGAGAGGCGGGGGGGGGGAGACACTCATACACACAGAAAGAGAGAACAGATTACATGGTCTCTCTGTATGTAGACCTTTTGATATCAACCCACCAGAAACCATCTTTGATCCACATAAAAGCCTACTGCTTTAAAGATGTCCAGATTAGAATATCCTACCAAAATTTCATATTAAAATTATGTCCCAAGCATAATTTTGTTATCTTACTACATTTTTAATTGGTACAAGCATGGCTCTTTGTTTTCGAAGTTTGCTTTTCAAGCATGTGGTTTTAGTCCAGTTCCACAGCACAAGCACTTTGGACAGGAGTCTTCTATTAGGCAGGCCAATGCCTTGTCAGTTGATTTGGTGGAGGGTAATTGAAAGTGGACTGTTACATGTGCATGTATGAGTGTGTGTGTCTATGTGAGTTTGTAAGAATGAATATATGTGTGAATGTGTGTTTATGTATGAGTGTGAGTATGTGAGTGTGTGTGTGTGCCTGTGTGTTTGCTTACTAATGTGATTCTCTGAAAATTACGAGCTCCAAAATAGTGGTGCTATTATCATTTCATCTGACAAAAATAATTATCTGCTGGCATTGTAGTTTTGAATATGGAATACACAAGGGACCTGTTATTTAAAAAAAAATAAGAAGCAAGTAAGGATCAGTAGCAGAGATGGGGATCCAATGGTAGGATATTCTAATCTAGACATCTTTAAAGCAGGAAGTTTTTATGTGGATCAAGAATGGTTTCTGGTGGGTTAGTATCAAGTGGTCTACATACAAAGAGACCGTGTAATTTGTTCTTTCTTTCTGTGTGTGTGTGACTCTCTCTCTCTAATGGTAAAACAAGGCTTTAATTAGATATATTCATCTAACCCATACTTCCATGGAAGAACTCTTACTCTTTACTTGTTTCAGTCATTTGACTGTGGCCATGCTGGAGCACCGCCTTTTAGTCGAGCTAATCGACCCCAGGACTTATTCTTTGTAAGCCTAGTACTTATTCTATCAATCTCTTTAGCCAAACCGCTAAGTTACGGGGACGTAAGCACACCAGCATCGGTTGTCAAGCGATGGTGGGGGGATAAACAAAGACACACAAACATATACACACACACACATACATATATACGACAGGCTTCTTTCAGTTTCCGTCTACCAAATCCACTCACAAGGCTTTGGTCGGCCCGAGGCTATAGTAGAAGACACTTGCCCAAGGTGCCGCGCAGTGGGACTGAACCTGAAACCATGTGGTTGGTAAGCAAGCTACTTACCACACAGCCACTCCTACGCCTATGTACATAAAAATAAATGAAACACTTTAGGCCATGGTTGGGATTGTTTTGAGTGGAGTCATATTCTTGGCTTGTTTATCTGCAGGTCAAATTGGAGACTGAGAGGCTCTATGGTTAGATATGTTTCAACCAAGGCTACCCATCCTATTTTCAGATATAAAGCACCTAGGACTCCTCATCGTCATCATTTAACATCTGTTTTCCATGCTGGCATGGGTTAGATGGTTTGACCAGAACTGGTAAGCCAGAGAGCCGCATGGTTTCTACGGCTGGATGCCCTTCCTAACACCAACCACTCCAAGAGTGCAATGAGTGCCTTTTACGTGCCACTGACATAGGTGCTTTTATGTGCTACCAGTACGGGTGCCAGTTAAGAGACACTGGCATCAGCCACAACTTTGATCTCACTTGGTTTGACGAGTTTTCTCAAGCACAGCTTACTGCCAAGGGTCTTGGTCACTTGGCATCGCCTCCATGAGGCCCAATGTTCAAAGATCATGCATCATCACCTTGTCCTATGTCTTCCTGGATCTACCTTTTCCAGGGGTTCCCTCTACATTTAGAGGTCCAGTCCCTCTGTGTGTCACCTTCACCAAGTGTCTTCTGCTATAGCCTCAGGCTGACCAAAGCCTTATGAGTGGATTTGGTAGACGGAAACTGAAAGAAGCCTGTCATATATATATGTGTGTGTGTATGCATTTGTGTGTTTGTGTTTGTTACCCCACAATCACTTGACAATCGATGCTGGTGTGTTTACATCACCGGCAAAAGAAACTGATAGAATAAGTACTAGGCTTACAAAGAATAAATCCTGGGGTCAATTTGTTCGACTAAAGGCAGGTGCTCCAGCATGGCCACAGTCAAATGACAGAAACAAGTAAAAGAATAAAATTCTTCATTATTCCCAAAATTAATTGAGACAAAAGTGTATTTCAACAGAAATATGTTAATAGAAGTATTAAGATGGTAGAAGTGATTTGAAGGAGACTTGGTTGCTAACTCTAGCAGGTTGAGTAACGAGGAAGAGGTTCTCTCAATATCTTGCAGTTGGAGTATTTGTTTTCACATGTGGATGTCCTTCCTAATGCACATTGACCAAACAAAATGAGACAACTGGGTGCAGCTGTTTAGGCACTAACAATTTGGCACAGTTGATTGGCCATTCAGTTTAATTTAGTGACAGAACTTTTAACATAGAAGCAGGCGCCACAGACACCAACACACACACACACACACACACACACACACACACACACACATGCACAGATAGATATGCATAGAGAAGAAAAAGTGAGAGAAAGACAGAGATTATAATTCATTAATTGAATAAGATTGACTTGAAACCTTTTCCTGTCTTCATACACATAAAGAAAAATATGCTTACACACAAAAGCAGAGATTGGGGGAGAAAGAGAGAGAGAGAGAGGTGGGTGAGCAAGACAGAGACAGAGAAAAAGAGAGCGGTGGGGAGAGGGATGTTACAATTTATTGACTGAACACAACTGACATACAAACTTTCCATCTCCTCATACACATAAAGGGAAATGTACTCACACACAAAGAGACAGATTGATGAAAGAAAGAGAGAGAGAGTCATGGAAATATTGATGAAATATGTTGAGTTGACTTACAATCTGGAGATCCTTGTGTGCGGTCAACATACATCTGGTTGTGATTGTCTGCAAAATAAGGAGAATTTACATAAAATTCTATAAATAGGATATATTGCATGTGAACATGTCTGGAAGAACATCGAGTAGAAAATGTAGAAGAGAAACTCTAACAACTGAGCAAGTGTATACATACATATATGTATATGTACTTTGTTTTTATTTGTTGGCTAACAAAGCTTCCAATAGTTTCATGCTGCAGAGAATTCTCAGCAATTATCAAGCTGGCCACATAGGACGTTGGTCGCCTTCTCCATCATCAATGCAAATATTTATCTACCAAAGTGGTGTAGTACACTCATTCTCATTGTTTGATATTAGCAAGAACACACACACATATATATATGTGTATGTGTATATATATATATATACATATATATATATATATATATATATATATATATATATATATATATATATATATATATATATATATATAAATATATATTCACACATACATATATACATTGATACATAGTATATGTACATGATATATGTATATGATCATGTATGTAAAGACACACACACACATATATGTTAATATTTTTATAATATGGTATTACAGATCCATTTCAGCTGATTTTACCCACTGGTTTCATGCATGATGAGTGCTGGGATTGGGTTTCTCAAGCTCTAGTGTACGAAACTGATTGGTAAGATTGGTTGAATATAATACTGTATTGTATGAATATTAATATGCCTGCTTTGTTGATAAAGATACAAAAGCCTGTTATTTTTCCCCTGACTGATGGGCTCTTATATGGCTGCATATATATATATATATATATATATATATATATATA
>NC_068984.1:112597794-112598985 GCF_001194135.2 Octopus bimaculoides | reverse complement strand
TATATATATATATATATATATATATAGATGTGTGTGTGTGTGTGTGTATACCTCTGTGCATATAGATATATAAGTATGTATATAGCAACAATCACAAAAATATCATTGAAATAAGAGGCAAAATAAACAGGTATCTATCTATATATATAGGTAGACAGATATATCTGTATATACATACAAACATATATATATATATATATATATAAATGTACCCTTTTAAAGCCTAGCCAAGGTCATGGGCCCGGTTTCCCGGTTTCAATAGTGTATGTGTTCCCCAGCTGGACGGGACACCGATCCATCGCAGCTTTACTCATTTTTGCTAGCTGAGTGGACTGGAGCAACGTGAAATGAAGTGTTTTGCTCAAGAACACAATGTGTCGCCCGGTCCAGGAATCAAAACCACAATCTTACGATCATGGTGCTGACACCCTAACCACTAAGCCAAGATCAAGCGATTGTGGTTTAAACTCTTAGACTGAGTGGTGCAGTCATCTCACTGCGCTCTGTGATCACTTAGACAATTGATGTGTGGTACAGAATTCACCTCTTCAGACAACATTAATTTGATGGAGGGAGTGAGCTAATGTACAACACATATATTTGATTACTATAAAAAAAACTATTTGCGCAGGTCATTTGGCAAAACCTGAATACCCATACATCATCCTCAACGGGGGCAAGACCATTATATATATCAATGTTTATCAACCCTTTTACCCTTGTGTAACCCTTAAAATAAATTATGTGTCTCAAGGAACCCCTGCACAAAAAAAAAACCATGTATCATATCTTTCTCATATATTTTTCAATTAGTCCATGTGGTAAATAGCATATATATATATATATTGAAGTTACCATTAGCTTATCTCACTCTTTCTTGCAGAACTCCTAGGAACCTTTTGCAGAACCCTAGGGTTCTGGGGAACCCCGGTTGAGAAACGCTGATATATATATATATATATATATATATATATACATACATATATATATACATACATATATATATATACATACATATATATATATATACATATATATATATATATACATACATATATATATATATACATACATATATATATATATATACATACATATATACATACATATATATATATATATACATACATATATATATATATATATACATACATATATATATATATATATACATACATATATATATATATA
>NC_068984.1:112595575-112595943 GCF_001194135.2 Octopus bimaculoides | reverse complement strand
ATATATATATATATATATATATATATATATATATATATATATATATACACACAAACATACACACACACAAACGCATAAAAATACATAAGCATTATCATAATCTACCTAAAATTTAAACACGTGTGTGTATATATATGCATATACATATATACATATATACATATATATATATATATATATATACATACACACATGTAAACTCAAGAGTTGTATTATTTTGGAAAGAGGCAACAACAAATTTCACTCACTTGGCTGAAAAGAGTTTGGAAGCGCGGACGGATAACTGGAACCTGGCATTCCAGGATTTGTCATTGATCCTATCGAGGTACCAAGCACATTGGTGTTCCTTGGTTGTGACTGAAATACAA
>NC_068984.1:112586340-112595538 GCF_001194135.2 Octopus bimaculoides | reverse complement strand
AAAAAAAAAAAAAAAAAAAAAAAAAAAAAAAAGAAATGAATAGATGCAAATTGTTGTTAATCTGTAAACAGTGACAGAAGTTGCACTGTCGGTAGCAGCAGTAGTAGTAGTAGTAGTAGTAGTATTAGTAGTATTATTATTAGTAGTAGTAGTAGAAGTAGTAGCAGTAGTAGTAACAGCCACAGCAGTAGTAGTACCAGCAGTCGTAGTAGTAGTAGCAGCAGCAGCAGCAGAAGTAGTAGTAGTAGTAGCAGCAGCAGTAGTAGTAGCGGTAGTAGTAGTAGTAGTAGTAGTAGCAGCAGCAGCAGCAGCAGCAGCAGTAGTAATAGAAGCAGCAGTAGTAATAGAAGCAGCAGTAGTAGTAGTAGCGGCAGCAGTAGTAGTAGCGGCAGCAGTAGTAGTAGTAGTAGCGGCAGCAGTAGTAGTAGTAGTAGTAGTAGTAGTAGTCCAAATCATCTTCACGTTCAATAAAAATTCCATTACAAGGTCATAGCAATGGTCAATGAAGTTACTGTGGGTCAGTCATTGACTTGATGGTCCAAGGTAGAATCACTGATAGAAACTATCAATAAAACCTCTAGAGGAGCCAATGAAGTGGGCCCCTAGAGAAACAAATAAGGAACCTATATAATCAATGGAGTGGGAGGGCTTCTCAGTCGACAAAGGGGTTTCTTGTCATTCAATGAAGGAGCACGTAGCCACCCAATGAGAATGCTTCAAGCAACACATTGAGAGGAGCTGTCAGCTGTACGATGAGGAAACCTTTATGAGGTAATGATGGGAGCTTCTACAAGGGTTGCTCAACCTTCTAGAAATAGTAACAATATCTTTCTGATGCTCAAATCACACACTGTTGTCTTATGAACTCATTGAGTAATGTGGTCCTTGATAAGGTATAAGTGATTGATTAAATGGAAAAGGTCGAGACAAGATGGTCAAGGCCGGAATGCTTTTTATGATAGGTCTACTTGATTATAATAATAACAACAACATCAACATACACAGTACTGAATCATCAAAGGACCTGCTACACAATTGCTTGACCTGCATGAAATGGGAGCCAACTAAGCATTAAGTCACACCGTTTCATTTTTAAAAGAAGGACACACTGGACGATTTACTTTCTGCCAAATGTATGGAAACATGGGACAGGACATGTCACAGCAAGAACATCTCTGATCTTAGATTTAGCCCCACCTCATTCAACCCCTTCGTGGAGGCGCAATGGCCCAGTGGTTAGGGCAGCAGACTCGCGGTCATAGGATCAAGGTTTCGATTCCCAGACCAGGCGTTGTGAGTGTTTATTGAGCGAAAACACCTAAAGCTTCACGAGGCTCCGGCAAGGGATGGTGGCGAACCCTGCTGTACTCTTTCACCGCAACTTTCTCTCACTCTTACTTCCTGTTTCTGTTGTGCCTGTTATTCAAAGGGTCAGCCTTGTCACACTGTGTCATGCTGAATATCCCTGAGAACTACGTTAAGGGTACACGTGTCTGTTGAGTGCTCAGCCACTTGCACATTAATTTCACAAACAGGCTGTTCTGTTGATCGGATCAACTGGAACCCTCGACGTCGTTAGCGACGGAGTGCCAACAACAACAACAACATTCAACCCCTTCATCAAACAAAAAAAAAAAAGGGCTGAACATTGACTGAAACAAAAACAACAAACACAGCATTGAGCCATTGAAGGGCCGATTAAACAACTGCTTGACCTGCATGAAATGGGAGTCAACTAAGTATTATGCCACACCATTTCATTTTTAAAAGAAGGACACAGGACAATTCACTCTCTCTGTAATATATTGAAACATGGAACAGGACATTTCAACAAGAACGTTTCTGATCTTAGATCTAAACCCACCTCATTCGACTCCTTCATCAGGCAAATAAAAAAAGCTGAATTGAGGCTAAACAAAGACAGGAATAACGAGAACAATAAAAACCAAAAGCCGTGACACTATTACCAATGTGAGAATGTGACAAAATACTAACAATAGTTACCTCTGAATTCATCATATCTCCTCTGCAGTTTGGTATCATGACTCGCAAGTTATGGGTCTGTCTCTGCTGTGAATTCGGAGACTGTTTGGTCATAACCTTGTTCGACAAGACCCCAGGAGATGTGCTGGGCGAAGATCTCTGCTGATAGCTATTAGCAGCAGAGGTACTGAGATCGACCATTCCACCTACAACAAAAAAAAAATATTAAATGATTAACATATTTGAGTATATGTAATTATGCATATGTTTACGAGTGTGTGTGTGTGTATAGAAGAGTGTATTTTTGAACAAAAGTTGTTATGGTATTAGCTCAGTTTATAGGGATGGTCACTTTTGATTGCTAGCTTTTGTTCACACAATAATGAAGCTGTTTCTTTATTTGAAGAAGTATGTTTCCCAACCATGTGACCCTGGGTTTATTACTATTGTGAAGAACTTTGGAAAAGTATTTTCTGCTATAGCATTGGGCCGACCAAAGTCTTATGAATGGATTTGGTAGAGAGAAACTGAAAGAAGCCCATTACACACACACACACACGTATTTATGTATGTGTGTGTGTGTCTCCTAGTCTTGATGTCATGTGATAGTTGTAAAAGAGTGTCACTAACACACAAGTGGTGTTGGTCACTTCCAATCTTCTATGAAAATATGTCAGGACATGTGGAAATATTAAATTGTGTGGAAACAGGAGGGCAGTGGCAACAGGAAAAGCATCTGATTCAACAAATTCTGTCTGATCCATGGAAGCATGGGAAAGTGGAACTGACTGGCTCTCTATGTTCCGAGTTCAAACCATGCTCTGGCCAGCCAGTAAAAATCATTGTTCCAGGGTCAATAAAGCAGAGTAACAATCAAGTTCTGGTAATCATTTAAGTGATTCTAGTCTAATCCCCAGAAATATGTAGCCATTTGCTAATGTCAGTAAAATCATTACTAACACTAGCAGGATTTGAACTCAGGATTAAGGGAAAACTGCATCAGATGTCATAAAGCAATGAAGTCACAGAAAGTATCAAAATCATGCTTTCTCATAATGTCTGTAGATCTCTCTAGAACACCCAATCACAGTAAAAGTAAAATGGCTGAGAGGGTATTGTATTGAGTTTCCAGCTCAAATATCTTGAGTTCAAATTCACAGAATGTGTTTGGTTGCATAGTTGGATGGCAGATGTAATTCGCTTATCTCTTAAGGATGAATACCTGGTCATCAGTAACGCTTCCTGGTGCCTCATCTATGTGGATTTCTGTTTTTATATCATAAAACTGGAGCCAAATCCTGGCCCCTCTTAAAAGGCTTCCAAGAGACTTTCAAACTTTTACATTATTCTTACAAGCTCTTGTATATGACAACACAATATAAAAAGGAAATTTTAAAAATGGGGCGGGGGGATGAAAAAATGATGAGAAACTAAAAGTACTTATATAAAAGACACAGAGCAAATAAATAAATAAATAAATAAACGTTTGTATTTTAGTCAATAGGAAAAAAAAATTTTTTTTGAAACATTACTTTAAGTTGTGTAGATGGTAATGCTTTTATAAGTAACATCAACAACAGGAATGGAAATGACAAGAAACAAATAATTGAAATAAAAGAAATGTGAAAGTCATGATAAGTAATATTCTCCAAGACTCCAGTAAAATTCATTGCATGTTAAAACTAAAAGATACTTTGGAATTTCCTCTACTTTCTCTTGGCAAAACTTGTACTTTTGCTACAATACATCGGTAAGTTTAACCTCTTCTTTCACTTCATGCCTGAACAAACATTAAATTTTAAGTTTTCCTCTTTTTAAAAAAATAAATTCTTTTTTCCATTTCTGAACTTTTTTTATATTTATTTAATTCAAATTTCTTTTTTGTACAATACATACATACATACACATACACACAAATACATACATACACATACATACATACATCTATATATATATGTGCATACACACACACACACACACACACATGTATATACACACAATATATATGAGTGTGTGTGTGTATATATATATATATATATATATATATATATATATATACATACACAAATACATGCCAGCAATTAATATATACACATATATATAATACATATATTAGTAAAAATGTAAATGGAGAAATTGACATACGCACACAATATAAATTAATATATAGATAACATATGTATATATATATATGTATACATATATATACATACATACATACATATATATATATACATGCATATGTATATATATATACATGCATACACACACGCACATACATGGTTTATATATATGTATATTCTTATTTTATTTATTTTTTTGTTTTTGTTTTTGTTCATTTCTAGATGGAGTGCACAGAAATTGTGAAACTCTGAAAATGTTATGTAGCAGATGAAAAGCAATATGATCCCACTTTCTGATATGCAGATCACTTTACTTAGTAAAATGCATCCCAACAGACTAGACTGCATGTATACTTGTTATATACTGCAACCAAGAAAATCTGATATTTTCTTAAACTGTATATCGGAACCAGACAGTCTGCACTCGGTGTTTAAATGTTGCAACAGAGTAGCTGACAGCTTTTGAGAAATTGCGGGGTTGACGACGGTAGATTTTCTCTTGTACAGTTTCATTTTCTTTTCTTGTTCGTCATCGAAATTACAATAACCACCACCACCACCAGCAGCAAAACCACCACTCTTATCCTCATCATCATCATCATCATATCAGCTGCTATCAACATCATTGTAGTCGTCATCGTCATCATTGTCATCCTGATCATCATCACCACCATCATTGTCATCATCATTATCATCATCATCATCATCATCATTGTTGTCGTCATCGTCTTCATTGTCTTCATCACCATCATCTTCATCATCATCATCGTCATCATCATCATCATTGCCTTCTCTCTTACTTGAAACATAGCATTTAAATTCTTGTGCCGAACTTGAGGACGTGTTTCTGTGGCAAGAAGTTTCAACCTGCCTTACAACATATCACAATGTCAACCCCACACACACACACACACACACGTTCCTTCCACACACATCCCACACCACACCTACTGTACACCATATTAAGTTATTCAATAACTATACTTCTCAATACATCACATTTCTTTTACTCTTTTATTCACACACACACACACAGGCTTCTTTTAGTGTCTGTCTACCAGATCTACTCACAAGGCTTTGGTTAATAGTTAGCCATAGAAGACACTTGCCCAAAGTGCCATGCAATGTGACTGAACTTAAAACCATGTGATTGGAAAGCAAACTTCTTAACCACATAGGCCTACCTGTATCTATATATGAAACAGAATAATGAAATAGTTTATAGAATACTAACCTGTGGAATTTGGTCTTGGACTGACACTGGGTCCAACCCCATGTGGTTGAAGCAGACCTGTTGTGCTACTAATAGATGAATTTTGAGCCAGCGAGGAAGTGATCGGAGACTGGACCATGTAGCCAGGGTTATGTAGAGGTACACTGACAGGCATCGACACATTTGGGTACTGCTGCATACTTGCCTAAAAAAAAAAAAAATAATGATAATAATATTTTCTTTATTAACTCTTATGGGTTGAAAAAACAGTAGAATAACAGTAACAAAGAAACAATAAATTCCATGCAGTGAATAATTTTTTTAAAAGAGGTAAAAATTTGTCAAAACCCCACAAAACAATGAATATCCTGACCACAAATGCAAGTGCTCACACTCTGCTGCCCTCTTTTAATCTACAAATGCATGCTCAGAGCATGGCCTTTCACTTGAATCATGCTCACCATTGTCATTCCCCTCTCAACAAATTTGCTGGGAGGCGGCACTTCCCATTCGACTCTCACTTTAAATTCCAAGTGAAGCCTTGAAAAATCTGATGAGGGCCTGGCCAAAGATGAAGGTGTCTGTCTTCAGTCCTTTCAATCTGGTCCACCAAACAACCCCTTCTGCAGGATGAACTTAACATTGGACTCAGCTGATGGTCATATCAGTCCTACCCATGACAGCAGATATTTAATATAACTTCACACAGCATCAGAGTTGATGAATTATCTCTAGCAAATACTAGGGTTGTTTTTGTGATTTTTTTGCAGTTGAATGAAGATGAAATGTAAAATCCACTGTGGTTAGAATTTGAACTAAAAAAAAAGTGGGGAACAAAAACATAGAGATGAAATAAAATTGTCTGAAGCATGTAAACTGGATGTAGAACCCAATAATTGTCAGCCCACTCTTGTGAAATGGTAAATGATGTAGTTCTTTAATCATTTGGAATCAACCCTTGAGCATACTGGGTATATGTTTCCTTAGTGTCAGACCATGAATTAACATTCCAAGAACACTATAAAACATTTAGCTTTGAATTTTACTATTTCTAGGGCTTTGTAAACCTCACAGATTATAAAACAATATTAAACAACAACAACAATCCTTTCTACTATAGGCATAAGGCCTGAAATTTGGGGAGAAGGGACTAGTTAATTACATCGACCCCAGTGAAACACTGGTACTTAATTTATCAACCCCCAAAAGGATGCAAGGAAAAGTCGACCTCAGCAGAATTTGAACCCAGAACGTAAAAATGGATGAAATGTCACTAAGCATTTTTTCCCAGTGTGCTAACGGTTCTACCAACTCACTGCTTTAATAATGATTTCTTTTACTGATCACAAGGGCCCAAGACATGGAGGACAATACTGAAGGATGAGTTACAGCACAAAAAAGATAAAATACACGTAGCTTAATAATAATGATAATAAAATGCCCTGATGCAGTACCAGGCAGTAGTTCGCATGGCTTCTGGTCTTAACTGATTGGAAGTATGCTGGGTGCTTTTTACATGGCACCACCAGAGGTGCTTTTGCATGGTGCTGGCAGAAGTACTTTTTACGTGGCGCCGGCATGGATGATTTTATGTGGAACCTGCATGGGCGCTATTACATGACATTGGCATGAGTGCTTTTTATGTAGTGCTGGCATGGGTGGTTTCTTACATGGTGCTGGTATGGGTACAATTTTATGAGGCACTGGCACAGGGCTCCTGCGGGCGAATCCTTTTAAACAGGGGGAGCAGCATTATCACTTCAGCTGTGGAGGAAGGGTCTTCTTGAGTACTCTATATAAATGAAAATGAAAGGGACCTAGTCCTACCCTCTGACCAGTTACGGACGCTCTGTAGGGGGCTGTAGGCACTACCTTCCCTCAAAGACTTGCGAGGGGTACAGAAATATGAAACTAAATACAAAATAGTCTTTCAATCTGATACTAGGTCTTTATAGTCTTTTGACTATCTCAGAATAATATGTTGAGGGCAGGAGATAGGGGGAGTAAGAGAAAGCGAGAGAGATGTAGACAATTGAACGAAGCCCCCAGTATGTTTTTAGAATTTATTATTTTTCTAATAATCCCCCTTGAGACAAATGTAAAGAATGTCTAGGAAGGATGTCAATTCAGTATTTCATATCATCAACTATCTATTAGAGATAAGCTCTGTTAGTTTTGGTAGAATTGAAAAAACATTCTTTGACAAAAAATATGACAACAACAACAACAACTGATACCACCACCACCACCACCACCACCACCACCACCACCACCACCACCACCACCACCACTGCCACTATTACTACACCAATATTTTCATCATCATTGTTTTAATATCCACATTTCCATGCTCGAAAGGGGCAGATGGAATCTGTTGAGGCAGAAGTTCTACAGCTAGATGCCTTTCCTGTTGCAAACCTTCAACTTCTTCCAAGCAAGGTAATATCCCCGCACCCACGCCATGACCAGAAATGGATTCAGGGAAGGCAGCAAATAAAGGAGACTGCTTATATGATGGTACCACTATCATGTGATACAAAGAGACACTAAGATCACACAGCCCCATGCACACACGCATACACACAGACACACACTCACACATCTCCATAGATATATAGATATGAATATATCATCATCATCATCATCATCGTCGTCGTCGTTTAACGTCCACTTTCCATGCTAGCATGGGTTGGACGATTTGACTGAAGACTGGTTGACCAGGAGGCGACACCAGGCTCCAATCTGATTTGGCAGATATGAATATATATATATATATATATATATATATATTAATTCATAAAAGAATATAAGAAATAAAAATCACGTTAATGGTTTTTATCAAGTAGTCAGCATGCTATAAAAATTTATAGGCAATTAATACATTAAATTAATAATAATGTACATATGTATATGATTATATCAAGGGAGCTAAGGTGAAAACGACCTGTCTCCAAGAGACAGGTCGTTTTCACCCTAGCTCCCTTCATACGATTATATATATATATATATATATATATATATATATATGAGGTCTGATCAACAAGTAACTGGACTATTGCCATAGTAATGGAGCTAACGCACATAGAGTGAAGCCACTTGGCACAGACTGACCTTCACCTTTGCTGTACATGTGCACTAACTTTTAATGTTCTAGCTCACTTCCACTCTTTACAGCAGTGCTTTGGTTTTCATGCAGTGATGGGGGAACAAACACAGGCACAAAAACTCACACACAGATACATGCATATATACATACACACACACACACACACACAACAGGCTTCTTTCTGTTTCTGTCTACCAAATCCATTCGCAAGGCTTTGGTTGGCCCAAGGCTACAGCAGAAGATACTTGTCCAAGGTGCAATGCAGTGAGACTGAACCCAGAACAATGTGGATGGGGAAGCAAGCTTCTTACCACACAGCCATGCCTGCACAAAATATATAACAAAAATAAAACCCACCAAACCACTCCACCCCTAAAATTCAACCCTCCCCACTTTAGATCATATCATGCCAAAAATAAAAAGATGGTCTGTTCTAAAAAAAAGTGCGGAAAGAAAACCCCCATCACTAAGACTAGAGATGAGGGTAGCTACAGAAGTTGGATGGGGGGAAGGGGAACAGCTCATTCACCCGAGGGTGGGAAGGGTAGCAATTAGGTGGTGAGAAGTAGGGAAGATGATGGTGAACTGGATGATGGGAAGGAAGTAAGTCGAAGATAAAAAAAAAATGTAAGAGATAGTTCAGGTTGAGAGAATATCAAGGATAGAATACAGGTGAGATAAGTAGCGAGTGAGGAAGGGAACACCAATAACGTGGCCACCACCACAATGAGTACCATCACCAGAATGATATTAGGAGTGATGGTGGTGGTGGG
>NC_068984.1:112584774-112586229 GCF_001194135.2 Octopus bimaculoides | reverse complement strand
TAGTGGTGGTGGTGGTGGTGGTGGTGGTGGTGGTGGTAGTGGGGGTGGTGGTGGTAGTGGGGGTGGTGGTAGAGGAAGAGGAGGTGCCAGTGTTGGTGGTAGTGCAGAGGTAGGTGCAGGCAGCAGAATAAAAAAGGGGGGGGGTCATATAGGTATTTAGGAAAGGGCCAATTTTTATTATTTTTGAATATAAAAAAAAACTATAAATTGTGAGAGAGAGAGTGGGGGGAGAGAGAAAGTGGGAGGGAGAGGGGAAGATAATTGAGGAGAAGGAAGACAAACTATGTAAATATTTAGAGAAAGGGGTAGAGAGAGAGAGAGAGTGAGAGAGAGAAAGAGAGGGGGTGAAGATAATTGAGGAGAAAGAAGAGGGAGATGAAAAAGGCAAAAATGGATAGGGATTTCAAAAATTCAGAGTAGAAGCGAAATAATGATAAGGCCCTGAAAAAGCCTAGAACGTTGCTGAGGTATGAGTTAAAAAAGACGGGGCTGGGTTGACAGGAGAAAAACAACAGATTGTCCCAGGGGTGGAGACAGTCGCTAGAAGATACAAGAAAGAAACACACACACACATATACATACACATACATATACATATGTATATGTATGGGTGTGGAGCGCAATGGCCCAGTGGTTAGGGCAGCGGACTCGCGGTCTTAGGATCACGGTTTCGATTCCCAGACCGGGCGTTGTGAGTGTTTATTGAGCGAAAACACCTGAAAGCTCCATGAGGCTCCGGCAGGGGATGGTGGCGAACCCTGCTGTACTCTTTCACCACACCTTTCTCTCACTCTTACTTCCTGTTTCTGTTGTGCATGTAATCCAAAGGGTCAGCCTTGTCACACTGTGTCATGCTGAATATCCTCGTGAACTACGTTAAGGGTACACGTGTCTGTGGAGTGCTCAGCCACTTGCATGTTAATTTCACGAGCAGGCTGTTCCGTTGATCGGATCAACTGGAACCCTCGACGTCGTAAGCGATGGAGTGCCAACAAACATGTATGTGTGTAATAATGAACAGGAGAAGAATACAATACATAAGGTAGCGTGCAAAAGCTTATTCAAAAGGTAATTCAATGGCAGGTTATTCTGGAGCTTCTCTGTTGTGTTTGTTGATTCATCAGCCAAGGGGTGACAGCATTCCCCTATATGAGAAATCAAGTGCACATCGAGGAGACTCCAGAATGTGATAAGAAGCTTGCTTCCTAACCACATGGTTCTGGGTTCAGTCCCACTGCGTGGCACCATGGGCAAGCGTCTTCTACTATAGCCTCAAGCCAATGAACACCTTATGAGTGAATTAGGCAGATGGAAACTGAAAGAAGCCCATCATATATATATATATATATATATATCTACAGAAAGTATGGGGGTTTAGTTCACAGGTGATCTAAACGATTAGGTACGCCTTAATGTTTGCTGTCCTGTTTAACAATTATATATATATATATATAT
>NC_068984.1:112583039-112583942 GCF_001194135.2 Octopus bimaculoides | reverse complement strand
ATATATATATATATATATATATATATATATATATATGCATATATGCTTGTATGAGCAAATAAAAATATACACTTATATGCATACATACATGCATATATATCTACATAGTTTGTTGTGTGTATGTGTATATGTATATGTGCATGATAGATAAGAGGGAATATCAGCCAACGAAGATATGATATCTTACTAGTTTAACATCAGAAATGAGGTATCTAGCGAAGTGAGGGTGGGTGGGAATTATAGTGAATAGATATTTTTTTTTTTAAATTCTACAAGTAACCCAAAATAAAGTTAGTAATAGAAATATCACGTGCTGCAAATCCTCACCCCATTAATTGTGAATTTGATATTGTATCATGTTTCAGGTAGTACCGATACTGGTCAGAGTTGTCTTTTATTGAGGGCAACACACACACACACACACACAGATACACACACAGACACACAGTACATCGATTTCGATTGCATATATATATATATATATATATATATGCAATCGAAATCGAACTAAATTCGACAGCTGGCACCCATGCCAACGTCGTCTCCTTCATTGGACACAAAACTTGGCTTGCGAAGACCTGGTGGGGCAAGCGAAAGCGAAATCGTGATGGCACCTGTGCCGACCGTCGCCTTCCTGGCACTTGTGCCGATGGCAGGTGTAAAAACATTCGAGCAAGATCATTGCCAGTGCCCTTGGACTGGCTCCTGTGCAGGTGGCAAGTAAAATACACCATTTTGAGCGTGGCCATTGCCAGTACCGCTTGACTGGCCCTCATGCCGGTGGCATGTAAAAGCACCCACTACACTCTCGGAGTGGTTGGCGTTAGGAAGGGCATCCAGCTGTAGAAACTTTCCCAAATCAGATTGGAGCCTGGTGTAGCCATCTGGTTCGCTAGTCCTCAG
>NC_068984.1:112580543-112582883 GCF_001194135.2 Octopus bimaculoides | reverse complement strand
ATATATATATATATATATATAAACATGCACATTTGATGTTTTTCTGCAATGATTTCAACATCCGATGTTTGGCTCACTGTACACCTGACCAGCCAACGTTGATTTGATGGAGTGAGCTGTTGTACAGTTCAAACATTTGATCCTTATAAACAAATCATTTGGACAGGTCAGGTTGGTCAGCAAGAAATTGCAAATCCATCATCTGTCATCTACGACAGGAAATCTACCACCACACACACACACACACACGTGTGTGTGTGTGTGTATATATGCATATCGTCATCATTTAACGTCCGCTTTCCATGCTAGCATGGGTTGGACGATTTGACTGAGGACTGGTGAAACCAGATGGCTACACCAGGCTCCAATCTGATTTGGCAGAGCTGGATGCCCTTCCTAACGCCAACCACTCAGATATATATATATATATATATAAATAATATATAAATATATGCATATATACATACATGTACATAACTGCATGTATATGTATATATAAATGCATATATGGGTACAGGACTTCAAAAAAACATGAACAAAATGAGAAACGAGAACATAAAAACAAAAACATAGAAAACAAACTTTTTTTTTGAACAACGAAAGAAACAAATAAAGGAAACAAATAGAAGAAACAAATAGAGGAACAAAACAGACAGCATAAAGAACATTCCCTTCATCAGTTGTCCCCTATTTTATCTACTCCATGTTTCGCATCATCATCAACATTGTTTAACGTCTGTTTTCCATGCTGGCATGGGTTGGACAGTTTGACTGAGGACTGGCAAGCTAGGAGGCTGCACCAGGCTCCAATCTGATCTGGTAATGTTTCCACAGCTGGATGCCCTTCTTAACACCAACCACTCCAAGAGTGTAGCGGGTGCTTTTTGCATGCCACCAGCACGGGTGCCAGTCAGGTGGCACTGGCATTGGCCATTTTCGGATGGTGCTTTTTATGTGCCACCAACACAGAAGCCAGTCAAGGCAAGGGGGCTGGCATTGAGCACGTGCAGATGGCGCTTTTCACATGCCACCGGCATGGGGAGCCAGCCAGGCAGCACTGGCAATGATCCATGCATGAATGGTGCTTATTGCGTGCCACCAGCATGGGAGCCAGCCAGGCAGCACCAGCATTGGCCACAACTACAATTTCCATTTGATTTTGATTTTCATGACTCAATAGGTCACCTCAAGCACAGCATGTTGCCTGACAATCCAAAGGTACTTTTTTAAGTCGGCTGGTTATGCGACACTGGTGTTGGCTACAGCTGCAATCTCACTTTACTTGCCAGCTCTTCTCAATCACAGCATATCTCTAGAGGTCTTGGTCTTTCATCATTGCCTCTGTGAGACCCAACGTTCGAAGGTCATGCTTCACCATCTCATCTCATGTCTTCTACGGGTTCCTTCCACTGTTAGGGAGTGACACTTCTTCACACAGCTCTCCTCATCCATATGCAGCACATCACCATACCAGCACACCACATCTGATGCTTCTTATGTCCAACATTTCTCTTGGGGTGCTTACACTCTGAGTGTGTGCACACTGACATTACACATCCAGCGGATCATACTAGCTTAATTTCTTTCGAGCTTATGCATGTCTTCAGCAGACACCGCCCATGAGACTGGGAAACAAACTCTTATGAGTCGTTACGACTCGTAAAGGTAGCTTTACTTTACTTTTGTTGTGGTTTTGTGGCAGAGTAAAGCAGGCTTTGCCATCTACTCTAGAAAAACATATAGTAAATGATCCACGAGCACTCGAGCAAACTGAATCCTTAACCTGTTCCATTTGCCAAAAAAACGTTTGCAAGGCACCAACAGGCCTCAAGAGACACATGCATGTCCATAGAACATGATTACCGCTTTCTTTTACTGAACCCCTATTTGTTGTGGATGATAAGAGAATCCATCATATGTATATATGACAGAAACACTACGGCAGGACAATGCTGGAATATTATAACATCAGCTACAAGATTTAAACTCTGTGACTGCTGTAGAGCATAGCACCATGCGAGCTTCCACACCAAAGCCACACCTCAGCCTTGAACATTCAATGTTGAAGACTGAACCTAACTAGCTAAGATTACATGTATCGGTCGTCTGTTGATGGCAGCATCTGGATTGGAAGTACAAAGGAATATCATCAGAGTAGGAGCTTTGTTGACTTACCCGTATGGAGTTCTGTTGCATGACTCTTGCGTATTCCTCGTTGATGCGGCCATATTTCTCCTCTGAGCGCGGTCCCAGCATGTATTGTTCATGATCTGGTTCTGGACTCTCACAGCCCTTGTGTTCCTTTTTGTTCAACGCCTAAAAACAGACAAACAAACAAAC
>NC_068984.1:112570361-112575067 GCF_001194135.2 Octopus bimaculoides | reverse complement strand
AAAAAAAAATTGCTGCCCTAGTGGTAAAATTTGAAACTATTATTACTATTATTATTATCATTGTTCAGTAGTTTTATTTTTATAACGTGCTTTCACTTCACTACCGAGCGCAGCTCTGTGTGCCTTGGGTATGTGCTGTGGTTTGCCGTGATGCTCTTATGGTTACTGTATTGAAAGTGTTTTGCGTAGGATGTGTGCAGTGCCCAGTAGTGCAATTTTCTGTATTTTATATATATTTTCAAGTCCTGGTGTTTTTGTTATGTATTTGTCTGAATATTTTTTTATTATTCCTACTATGATAGGAATTGTTTCTGTTTTTAGATTCCACATTCGAGTTACCTCTATTTCCAGGTCTTTGTATTTTGAAAGTTTATTATTATTATTATTATTATTATTATTATTATTAGTAGTAGTAGTAGTAGAGATGATAGCAATGATAATGATTATGATGATGATGATGAAAATGAGAAAGAAGGTGATAGTTGCAAGAAATGGTGATAGCAACAGCAGTAAAAGTGATAGTACGAATAATAGTGGTGGTGGTGGTAGTGACGGTTGGGAAGTGGTAGTGTTTATGATAATGACGATGACGGAGGCGGCGGCAGTGGTGGTGGTGGTGGTGGAGGGGTGGGGCAAGCCACAAACTAACTAACTAACTAACTAACTAAAACGGATTGGCGCAGGTAATATCCGTCAGCTTGATGACACGATTGCCACACTTGTACATTAACACTCGACTCAACACTACACTACACTACACGACCAAATCACGACAGAATACGTAGAAGACACACACAAAAAAAAAAAAAACATGCAAAATGAAACAAAGCAAACATTTAAAGATAAATTGATAGTGATATATATATGCTGTGATGGTGGCGGCGGTGGTGTCGAAAAAATGATAGTGAGGATAGAGAGAGGAGGAGGAGGAGGCGGAGATATTTGCAAACTCAAGAAAAACAAGGTAAAATAAAATGATACGGTGAGATCGTGCTGGTGGTGGGGATAATACGGGATGCAAAATGGAAAAACCCGCTTTTTATTGAAAAAAATAAATAAAAAATCCCGATCGAATATCATATACCGAGAAGCCTTTCCATTAGAGTTACCTCCCTTACACTGAGATACGCATCAACTACATTGCTGTCGTATAAAAATGTGTGCGTGTGCGTATGTGTTTCTGTGCATGTATAATGTATATGTGTGGTGTATGTGTAGCTATAATCTATGTGTGTGCGAGGTAAGTGTTTTCGTGCATTAAGTGTCTACAGCCGAGATCAGTATCTATGAATTTGGCAGGGACCCTTATTTCCCTAGGAATAATCCACAGAACCTTAATTAACAACTAGGAGTCGTCTGGTAGAAATCGTAAGCATGCCGGACAAAAAAATGCTTAGCAGCATTTCGTCCGTCATTACGTTCTGAGTTCAAATTCTGCCACGGTCAACTTTAGCTTTCAACCTTTCGGGGTCGATAAATTAAGTACCAGTGAAACACTGGAGTCGTAATCGACTAGTCCCCTCCCCCCAAAATTCCAGGCCTTATGCGTATAGTAGAAACGATTATTATTATTATTATTATTATTATTATTATTATTATTATTATTATTATTATCATTCCATCGATTTTTGCCTTTCCTCCTTTCGAGGTCGATAAAATAAGTACCAGTTGAACACTGGAGTTGATGTAATCGACTCATCCCTTCCCCCCGAAATTGTTGCCCTTGTGGCAAAATTTGAAACCACCATTATTATTATTATTGAGTGAGAGAGCAACGCATTACATCAAAGTGACACAGGGGTACACATTAAATATACGAAACCCAATATACCCATCATGACTACCCGTCTGATAAGGGTACACCAAGCACATGCGTCACAACTGTATGTATCCGATATGCTGGTCTAATACCAAGATAAACAGCGCATGACCTTGCAGCTGGGGTCCCGTTAGAAATTTTCTTTGGGTTGAGTACCCCATCGCGCTCAAACGGTCCCTGAATGAGATTATTATTATTATTATTATTTACATTCTCAGTTCAAATGCCACAGATATTGTCTTTGCCTTTCGTCTTTTCGGGGTCGATGATATTAGACACGAGTTGAGTGTCGTATCCTTCTGTGTAAACTTGTCGGCCTTGAGCGAAAATTTCAATAACCGACGCCACAATCGAAAGAAGTTAAACAAATGCTAAATATTCCAATAATTAACGTAAACATTTGAATGACAATAGAATTGAATCGAACCTGTTTTAATAGGTCGCTCGACCATGTTAGAGAGGTGTCCCGTGTTGGTTCGTCATGTTTGTGAAATACGGACAGGTACACACACACACACACACACACACACATATATATATATATATATATATATAAACACGCCGCTCGTCCTCCCACTTCGGAAAGAGACACACATACCAGTGGCAAGCCTGAGACGAATGCAACTGCCGCGCGCGTGTGTGTGTCTTTCTCTCTCTCTCTCTCTCTCTGTCTGTCTCTCTGTCTATTTATCTATCTCCCTATTTGTGTCTGTCTCTGTTTCCGTGTGTGTATATGTGCACATGCACATGTACACACACACACATATATACACACACACACACACACACGAATGTGCATCTACCTATGTTATGGGATCGGCTGAATTTAGTTAAAGAAAAAAATTGTGAGTAAAGTCTTGTGTACACTCATCATTCATACAGTTGTCCCACTGTTTCAAGAAACAAGCTGTTACTTCCTACTAAACACATGTTCGCAAGGAATTACAGAAAATTTGTGAGAATTAAATATATTTCTTTCTGAGCTGGCTGGCTGGCTGGCTGGCAGCTTGGCTGGGAAACACACCACAAAACTAATGATAATTCCAATAGCTATGTGTTTTTATTTTTACCTTTGACTCTTTGCCTGCTTGTGTACCACAACTGATGTACAGAATATATTTCCTAGAAATCTTTTCTTCACATATGATAAACCTTCCCATGTTTTATTTATTTTCTCCCCACCACCTAACAATTGAATAACTTGGGACTTATAAAAGGAAAACGTTTTATTACTCAGAATATAGGAAACAAGATCTAACAAAAAGTCTGAAAAACAGCTTTTTTAAAGTAAACTTGTTTGTGTTTCTTTTACCTTTTTATCTTGAGTATGCTTGATGTGTATGTTATCTAAATAGTATTAACCTGAAACTGGCCTACATTTAAACTGAAGTAAAGACTTAGAATGCACATCAATGACCTATAGAGCATAGGTGTGTGATTAATCTTTTACTTGCCTTGTGTATCACCTGTGATACAAAGGACATTTCCCTGCTGACCACACACCATATATGATATACATTCCTAGACTCGGCTTGCGAAGAGCTGTTGGGGCAAGCGAAAGCGAAATCGTGATGGCACCACCGTTCGAGCGTGATCGTTACCAGCATCGCCTTCCTGGCACTTGTGCCAGTGGCATGTGAAAAGTCATTCAAGCGAGATCATTGCCAGTGCCGCTGGACTGGCTCCTGTGCGGGTGGCACGTAAAATACACCATTTCGAGTGTGGCAGTTGCCAGTACTGCCTGACTGGCCTTCGTGCCGGTGGCACGTAAAAGCACCCACTACACTCTCGGAGTGGCTGGCGTTAGGAAGGGCATCCAGCTATAGAAACTCTGCCAAATCAGATTGGAGCCTGGTGTAGCCATCTGGTTCACCAGTCCTCAGTCAAATCGTCCAACCCATGCTAGCATGGAAAGCGGACGTTAAACGAGGATGATGATGATGATTCCCATGTTATTTTCTCTTCAGCCATAGAATAACTTGAAACTTATGAAAAGGAGAGCTCTATATTTCTCAGAATGCAATATGAACCAAGTGTTAACGAAAAGTTCGTAAACAAACATGCATGTTTAGGATGAACTTATAAAGACACTTGGGGCAAGTTAAGGGCTAATTAACCCTGTAGCACTCATATTACTCTGTCAAATGTAATCTTTAATCTTTATTCATTCACATCATTTTGTATTTGTCATGCATTAAGTCATAATTTTGAGATTTCAATGCTGAGAATGTTTAGTTTTTAAAATGACATTGTAGGCTAGGTGTAAGAGGTCAGATCCGGACAGTTTGAACATAAAACAAGCAGAATATTTGGGCTGGATATGGTCGGTTTAAATATTATAGGGTTAACATGGTTATGAATCATAGAGGGTTCATAGACTAACTGATGATAGGGAGTCAGAAGTCAAGAAATTTACCAAAAACAGAAAAGCAAGATAAATAGATAAAATCAAATAAAATATATATATAACGAAAAGATTTTCTTAACCCAAAAAAGTAAATAATAATAATAATAATAATAATAATAATAATAATAATAATAATAATAATAAGAAGAAGAAGAAGAAGAAGAAGAAGAAGAATAAGAAGATTTAAATTTGTTAATCTTGTGAAGGGATGGTTCCATCCAAGGAAATACTGGTTCAATACCTAGTATTTTTGAGGAATGAAATTCCCTTAAAACAATAGTTATATATAATAAGCATATAGGTTATATACAGTTAAAAGACAAAAAGAAAAAGGAGATAAGGAGGTTAACAATGAAACAATGACCGATTTGTTAATAGTAAATAATTGTTAACTTCCTTATCTCCATTTTCTTTTCGTCTTTTAACTGGATATATATAAATATATATATATATATATATATATATATATATATATATATA
>NC_068984.1:112568530-112570029 GCF_001194135.2 Octopus bimaculoides | reverse complement strand
TATATATATATATATATATATATATATATATATATATATGTGTGTGTGTGTGTGTGTGTGTGTGTGTGTGTATGCATGTATATTGTAAAAGCAGGGGAAGGAAATAGACATTGCTTAGTTTGCCTTTCACAGTTCTTGCTGTCAGTAAAAGAAGGGAATATGGTGCTTTGGAGTGTGAAAAGAGGTAAAGTAAATATACCATAATTAGTGCAGCTTCAGGCAAGCATCAAGCACACTCAGGTGACAAAAGGAACCAGGTAATCAAGGGAACGTTCCTACACCCACACACACTCACACACGTGCACACAACTACGCTTAAACGCACCCCCACAACTACCACCACCATACGTATATATATATATATATATATATATACATACACACACACACTCACATATACTCACAAATATATTTGTAGGCAAGGCACATGCACATCTGTATTCAATAACATACGCACATATGCTTACATAAACATACATACACATACACTTGTGTGTGTATGTATGTACATATGTATGTATCTATGTATGTGTGTATATAATATAAGCACATGTACAAGCTCATACAATTACGTAAGAAAAAAGCAAAGAGACATCACAGAATCATGCACATGCAATCAGAACAGGATACACATAGACACTTCCTTCCACCTCTCTTTCACACACACACACACGTTCACAACCATAGAAATACAGGGTGGGCTATGCAAGTAAACACATAGAAACACACTCAAGGTGACACTATATATATATATATATATATATATATGTATGTATGTACGTATATATTTATATATATAAATCTATATATACACACACATCTGCAGACCTACATTTACATGACACCACATTCATGTGCCCACCTACGCCTGTATACTGTAGCACTGCCATACATTTGCAAGCATCTGTGTTACAACACGAGCACCCATGACTAAACACGAAAATGGCATGAAATCCCATCCTACTTTTATTCGTATGTTTTCCTTTTTTCTATTCATTAAAATTTTGTAGCTCATTAAATAAGTCTTCTATACATATATATCTAACGTGAAGAACATTTACATACATATATTACTAAAATGTGTTTATGTGGGAAGTCTAGTGTGTGGCATTATTCTGTAGTAATGCCCTTTATATATATATATTAACGAATAAGTATATTCTTGGGAATAGAAATTTGCCTTACAAATTTTTTTGCACACTAGCTTCCTGATAAAATTCTTGTAAAAGATTTAATCCTTTTTTGATTTTACATATATATATATATATATATATATATGTAGTTAAGTCTATATCTAGTCAAACAGTGACCAGTAGTTTTGCACACAAATGACTGTAACAGATTCCTGCCTCCCAGAGGTGGAGATTTTACATTTGTCTTTGGCTTAAGGGTCTGATGAATCGTCCATGGGGCTAAGCCCTTTGTGGATACGAAACCATTGGTCACTCTATGACCGGACATTGACTTAACTGCATTTAAATATGCTACTGGTCTATGCT
>NC_068984.1:112566723-112568510 GCF_001194135.2 Octopus bimaculoides | reverse complement strand
ATATATATATATATATATATATATATATACATATATAGTTCAAATTTATAGAAAAATAAAAAACGAAGACAGGTGTAGGAACAACAAGCAAGTGTATTAGTTTGATGTTTGGGAAAATGGAAAAATCCTTTACGTTTTGAGCCCACACTCTTCGACAGAAAGGAATAAGAGGACAGAAATAGAGAGAGAAGGGGGAAAAAATGTATAGGGTTCAGCAGTCCAACATGGTGAATATATACACACACACACACACACACACATGCAAACATCCAGCCCATGCCAGCTGGAAATGGATGTTAGCTCTTTAGCATTCAGATTGTTCTGTCAAATTTAATGCTTGTTATTTATTCAAATTGTCTTGAATTAATCATGCATTATCTTGCAACTTCAAGATTTTGATAATGTGATTGTTTATTTATAGGGTAGGTGTGAGAGGCTGGATCTGACTGGTTTGAACATTAAAAAGGTAGAATATTTGGGTCGGCTTGGGCTGGTTTAAATGCAAAAGGGTTTAGGAACATAAATTATGACTAAGGTTTGGAGGAAGATTTTAATGCAAAACTTATGAAAATAAGATGTTTGTACTACAGAACCAGAGGTGGTTTAAGCTGATTTGGTATTGAAAGGGTTAATGAGATGTTTTTCTGGCTTTATATTCTCAGGTAAAATGCTGCTGAATTTGATTTTGCCTTTTGCCTTTTCAGGGGTCGATAAAGTAAGTACCAACTGAATACTGGGGTCTAAGTAACTGACTTATCATTCCCAGGACATTGCTGGCCTTGTGCCACAGTTTGAAACCATTATTATTATTGTTTCTAAGGTGACAAGTGGGTGGAATTGTTAGTATGCCAAGTAAAATGCTTAGTGGCATTTTGTCCATTTTTATGTTCTGAGTTCAAATTCCAGCATGGTCGACTTTGCCTTTCATCCCTTTGGGGTCAAGAAATAAGTACCAGTTGGGTACTGGGGGTCGATGTAATCACTTAGTCCCCTCCCTGCAAAATTTCAGGCCTTGTGCCTATAGGAGATATTATTATTATTATTATTATTATTATTATTAAGGTGGCGAGCTGGCTGAATCATTAGCGTGCTGGACAAAATGCTTAGTGGTATTTCGCCTATCGCTATGTTCTGAGTTCAAATTATACCGAGGTCAATAAATTAAGTACCAGTTGCGCACCAGTGTGCAACTGGATGCAGTCGACTTAATCCCTTCCTCCAAAATTGAGGCCTTGTGATTCCAGTAGAAAGGATTATTATTATTATTATTATTATTATTATTATTATTATTATAATTTATTATTGTTTAATATTTTATGTTTGAATGTGCTATGAAGATTTTAATAATAATCAATACAAATGGTTGATGGAAAAATGAAAACACTATTTGAAATGCAAGAAACTATATTACTGTTCACCATTTTAACACAAACACACACACACGCATATTTACATATATAATTATATATAAGTATGCAATATATGTGTAAGTTATTTCAGACTAAAATATTGTTTTCAATGGAATAAATTATATTTATTTGTATTTTTCTACTGAGACAAAATAAAATTTATTATACTTAAAAACAAATTAATGAGATTTGTGTCTGAGTCTATGTGTAGTTTGAGATGATGATGATGATTTTTATAAAGGAGTAGATAGCTAGCTAGCTAGATAGACTGATATATATATATATAGACAGATAGATAGATAGATAGATAGATAGATAGATAGACAGACTGATATATATATATATATATATATATATATATATATATATATATATATA
>NC_068984.1:112565460-112565801 GCF_001194135.2 Octopus bimaculoides | reverse complement strand
TATTCTTTTATTCTTTTACTTGTTTCAGTCATTAGACTGTGGTCATGCTGGAGTACCACCTTGAAGGGATTTAGTTGAAAAAATTGACCCCAAGACTAGCATATTTTAAAGCCTAGTACTTATTCTATCAGTCTCTTTTGCTGAACCACTAAGTCATGAGGACGTAAACACATCAACATCAGCTGTCATGCAGTGATGGCAGAACAAACACAGAAAGAAAGACACGCAGATATTGGTATACATATATATTTATATATTTATACATATATATATATATCTATGTCTATACTGTAGGCTTCTTTCAGTTTCCATCTATCAAATCCACTCACAAGGCTTTGGTT
>NC_068984.1:112564024-112565360 GCF_001194135.2 Octopus bimaculoides | reverse complement strand
GTAAATGTAAATATATATTTATATTTGTACAGATATAAACAATATCCTATAAATAATATATATCTATAGATAAAAACATATTTATATATAAATGATATAATATATATATATAGACATACAAATATACAAAAATGAAAAAGGAACACAATAAATAAATAAATAAATAAATGACTACAACAACAACAATAGAAAATTATGGCAAATTTCTTTTTTTCAGAAATAAACTGATCCTATCCAGTTAACTGGACTGACTGGAAGTGGGCGGGGGTGGGTGGAGAGTCTATCATCGTTATCTTCGCTTTTTATTGCTTTACCGAATCATATGTAGACAAGAGACAGGATGTCAGACATGCATATACATAAATACAATGAAGCATACAAACAAATATATACACATAGAAATATACATACATATGTATATACACACACATATATATATATATATATTCTCTAAAAGTGTATATGTATCTAGTGTTAGTGTTTCAACGATGTGTATTCCAGTTGTTCAATCAATAGGAGAACACACTTTATTGAATTACAGTGGCAGATTGTTGTGTATTCCATCGTCCAGGGCTTGGAAACAAGTGGGCTTTGGCATTGTCTGTGCGTTTTGGACATTTCAAAACAAAGATTCTTCAAATTTAATGCATTTGTGGGCCATTGAGCAATCGATGGCTTTCAGTCTTTTGTTTCACAATTCATTTTAACTTTTACATACATCAGCATATATTTATATGTGTAAATATATATATATATATATATATATATATATATTCTTTTATTCTTTTACTTGTTTCAGTCATTTGACTGCGGCCATGCTGGAGCACTGCCTTTTGTTGAGCAAATCAACCACAGGACTTATTCTTTGTAAGCCTAGTACTTATTCTATTGGCCTCTTTTTGCCGACTGCTAAGTTACGGGGACATAAACATACCAACCTCAGTTGTCAAGCATTGATGGGGGGGGAGACAAACAAACATACACACGCATACATACATACACACACACACACACACACACATATATATATATATATATATATATATATATATATACACACATGACAGGCTTCTTTCAGTTTCTTATTTATTTATTGCCCACAAGGGGCTAAACATAGAGAGGACAAACAAGGACAGACAGAGGGATTAAGTCGATTACATTGATCCCAGTGTGTAACTGGTACTTAATTCATCAACCCTGAAAGGATGAAAGGCAAAGTTGACCGCGGCGAAATTTGAACTCAGAACGTAACGGCAGACAAAATACCGCTAAGCATTTTGCCCGGTGTGCTAATGATTCTGCCAGCTCACCGCCTTTTCAGTTTCTGTCTACCAAA
>NC_068984.1:112562722-112563505 GCF_001194135.2 Octopus bimaculoides | reverse complement strand
CAAATGTACCTTGATGTATGTACATTTCAAGCATGTAGGAATTTTGAAGGAAACAACTGCAGGTTATTTTTGAGAAGTGTTCCCCACTCGGTGGAGTTTTGGAGTAAGTCGTCCATATTTGTTTCATTTTTCTCTATTATGTGCTTATGTGCATCCTTAGATTTCTAATGAAGTAATAGGCAGTGAAGAGAAGCAGTCATAAGAAAAATTTTAACTACCCCTATTCCTTTCTCTCCCCCTCTCTACCTCTTCCTCTCTCGCTCTCTCTCTCAAAAGCATACACGTGCAAGTACACAATCATTCAGTAAAATATAACTCATGTTCGTCAATGTTTTGTAAATTTACCAAGATTTTCACTAGGGGGTCAGGGTTAGAGTTTAGGATTAATGTTACGGTTACGGTTTATAGGGTCAGGGTTAGGGTTAGGGTTTAGGGTTAGTGTTAGGGTTAGTGTTAGGATTAGGGTTGGGTAATCGTGCGGGTGTTAATCTGAAAAATTACAGATATGTGAAAGGTAGCGACAATGCCATCTATTATAACTTTTGTTGTTCTGTTTAATATATACATAGATTATGCCTCCAAAGAAGAGAGTTTGCTGGGGAAAGACAGCAACCGGTTTAAAATGACAGCAACAGACTGCAGTAATGCACCACATTCCAGAAGCTATTTTGAACATAATGCAAAATAGTGCATCAACACCTTCTGCCCAATCTGATAGAATTCTGGCAAAACTGTTTAGCAACAGATCGCCAGCAATTGCTTCATCAGAAATTGCCGTCCTAG
>NC_068984.1:112559543-112561781 GCF_001194135.2 Octopus bimaculoides | reverse complement strand
ATATATATATATATATATATATATATATATATATATATATACATATATCTTTTACCTTTTACTTGTTTCAGTCATTAGACTGTGGCCATGCTGGGGCAACACCTTGAGGAATTTTTATTCAGTAATTTTTTTTTATAAAGCCTGGTACTTATTTTATTGATATCTTATGCTGAACTTCTAAGTTACAGAGACATAAACACATCAATACTGGTTGCCAAGTGGTGGTAGGAGACAAACACAGACCCATAGATGCACACACACACATATATATATTAATAAATAGATTAGACAGACAGACAGACAGACAGATAGATGGATGGATGGATGGATAGATAGGTAGATAGAAATATACAGATGAAAGCCCATCATATATTTCATTATCATCCTCATCAATGATAATGATGATGATGAAATATGTGATGGGCTTCCATCTACCTGATCCTCTTACAGTGGGACTGAACCCAAAACCATGAGGTTACAAAGCAAACTTCTAACCACAAAGCCATACACACACATATATATATATATATTACTCTCTTTACTTGTTCCAGTCATTTGACTGCGGCCATGCTGGAGCACCGCCTTTAGTCGAGCAAATCGACCCCAGGACTTATTCTTTGGAAGCCTAGTACTTATTCTATCGGTCTCTTTTTGGCGAACCGCTAAGTTACGGGGATGTAAACACACCAGTATCAGTTGTCAAGCGATGGTGGGGGAACAAACACAGACACACACACACACACACATACATATACATATATATACATATATACGACGGGCTTCTTTCAGTTTCCGTCTACCAAATCCACTCACAAGGCTTTGGTCAGCCCGAGGCTATAGTAGAAGACACTTGCCCAAGGTGCCACTTAGTGGGACTGAACCCGGAACCATGTGGTTGGTAAGCAAGCTACTTACCACACAGCCACTCCTGTGCCTATATATATATATGTAATAGAAAAAGGTGCATTGGTTGATTAATGCAGAATCTGAATATTCCTAAACAGACAGAACAGAGGCCATGGTTGGAATGTCTTTAATCATAAGTCAGTTCAATCAGGATTGATCTGAGACTCAGCAACAGCAACAACAACAAGCATCATTGATAAGAGAAACAAGATTAATTGATCATTCAACCACTCGACAGTTTGATTCCTTACATAGCCTCTTTGGGATTAGCAGCATTTCTTCTTTTATTTCATTTTATTGTTTGTTTTTTTTTTGCAATTTGTTTTTTTTCCTCTTTTCTCCCCCACCCTCTTTTTATTTTACCTTTGATTGCCATGCCATCTTTCTTTCGATATTCATTCATTTAATTTTTTTTTTTTTTGGTATTTTTTGGTTAGTTTATTAAGTTTTCTTTCTTCTTCTTCTTCTCCTCCACTTTCTTCTTCCTCTACTCTCTTGCTATACCTTGCTCCGTTACCATGGAGATACAGTGAGGTACTAATGTTGCTCTATGACAACATGTTTGACTGATTAGTTTCACAAAGCAACAACGAGCCTGTTATTGACAATAGAAACACCACAGAAAGTTGCTGCTTGCGATTGTTAAATGTTGCTGTCATTACACCACTAATATAGTCCATCACCATCACCACCATCATCATCATCATCATCATTGTCATCACTGTTTTAGTGTCCACTTTTCCATGGTCACACAGGTCGGATGTAATTTTGTTCAGACGGATTTTCTATGGCTGGATGCACTTCCTGTTGCCAACCCTCACCTGTGTGGCTTATGGGCAGTACAGGTGTGGCTGTGTGATTGAGAAGCTTGCTCCCTAGCCGTGAGGTCTTAGGTTCATTCCCAATGTGCAGCTCCTGGGGCAAATGGCTTCTACTACAACCTCAGGCCAACCAGAGCCTTATCAGTGGATTTGATGGACCAAAACTGAAAGAAGCCAATTCTGTGTATGTGTATGTATATATATATGTGTGTGTGTGTGAGAGAATGTGGTGTATTTGACTCCACCACTGCTTGGCAAATGGTGTTGTTTTGATTGCATTCCTCTAACTTAGCAGTTCAGTAAAAGGAACTGACAGACTAATTAGCAGGCTTTAAAAGTAAGTACACTCTCAAGGCAGTGCACCAGCATGGCCACAGACCAATGACTAAAACAAGTAAAAGATAAAAGATATCTATCTATATATATATATATATATATATGTACAACTGAAACAAGTAAAAGATAAACATATATATATATATATATATATATATATATATATATATATATA
>NC_068984.1:112556868-112559351 GCF_001194135.2 Octopus bimaculoides | reverse complement strand
TATAAAGAAAATAAAGTGCAGCAGCAGCAGTAGTAGTTAGTGGTGGATGCTACCACAACCCACTGCTATATTACCACTACTAACAGCAGAATCAGCAACAACAATAACAACAACAGCAACAATTTTACAGCAACCATATAACATTTCTAATTAATGAATAGGAAAAAAAAAGGTTGACAAATAAACAAATATTAAAAAAAAAAAAAAATAAAAAAAAAATAAATGTTATATGGTGCATATTGCTACCACATAACATAAAACATAAAATGTATGTATACAAACAAATATATATATATATAGCAAGCAATATTACTGACATGTTAAACAATGTCATTTTTGTATATTCAATATTTATCTTTCAGCCCGTGTAATTCTATCGCCTACACTTGTACGTTGTCAGTTTTCATGTTACATTTTACTAGACATGCACACACACACACATACACACACACAGAATTTCCCAATTCTTTCTTATACTCAACTTGTATTTTGAGAGTACATTCTGATACCTCGTCACCACCGTCCTTGTCTTCTTCTTTCCAGCTATTCTCACCCACCTTTGAATAATGCTGAGTAGCCATTTATCTTCTCCACAGCAAGACACCTGTGCCCGTTCCTCTATCACTCGTTAAGGTTTATCTCCAAAGATTTTTCTATACAAATTATAGCCAGCACAAATCAATGCTGGTTATAATTTCTTTAGAACATCTGTAGAGATAATCTTAACAAGTGTTATCCTTAATAGCACTGCTAACACAGAAGTGCACAGTTGTTGTTGTTGGCACTCCGTCGCTCATGACGTCGAGGGTTCCAGTTGATCCGATCAACGGAACAGCCTGCTCGTGAAATTAACGTGCAAGTGGCTGAGCACTCCACAGACACGTGTACCCTTAACGTAGTTCTCGGTGATATTCAGCGTGACACAGTGTGACAAGGCTGACCCTTTGAATTACAGGCACAACAGAAACAGGAAGTAAGAGTGAGAGAAAGTTGTGGTGGAAGAGTGCAGCAGGGTTCGCCACCATCCCCTGCCGGAGCCTCGTGGAGCTTTAGGTGTTTTCGCTCAATAAACACTCACAACGCTCGGTCTGAGAATCGAAACCGTGATCCTATGACCGCGAGTCCACTGCCCTAACCACTGGGCCATTGCGCCTCCACCGAAGAAGTGCACAGTATTGACCTTATAAAGCATTTAATATACTTTATAGCATACTATGGTTCCATAAAGAAATACAGTGTTACTGCAGGCCATTAGTATGTATGTACCAGCTGCCAGGAATATATTTAATATGTAAAATTAGTTTATTTAGTGGCTGTTTAAGCAATTAGATATGATGCTTATGAAGAAGCAAAAGCTCCTGAATTATGGCACATCTGTAGGCAGATAAATAGATGGATAGGTAGATAGATAGGTAGATAGATAGATAGATAGATAGGTAGATAGATAGTTAGATAGATAGATAGATAGATAGATAGGCAGGAGGCGGGTTTGGGGCGGCATTTGAGGCTCACACACCAGTCATGTTGGAAATATTCGGTGATGACTTACCCAGCTGAGGCAGCTATGCCAGGCTAAGCTAGCAAACTAAGCTATGCGTCACCTACTAACCTGTCACTCAGGTGCAATGGAAGACTGCACTCTGAGTAAAGAATGACACCTTTTGACACTGGTGATTAACCTGTGGTAGCAGTGGGAGGATGGTCGTCGTTGTTGTGGTAGTGGTAGTGGGGAGGGTTGTCACTGTTGTTGTTGTTGTTGTTGTTGTGGTGGTGGTGGTGGTGGTGGTGGTGGCTGTGTTGGTAGGGTGGGAATTGTTGCAGTGAGTGATGATGATGTAGGCGATTGTAGTAACAGCAATGTTATAGGATTGTCTTCGTAGCAGTGGTGGTCACTGTGATGGAGGTGGTGATCGGTGTGGTGGCAGTGAAGGGCATTTAGAGGGAAGGGACGTGATGACAGGGACTATGTTAACGGTAGTAGGGAGGTGGAGGGGGTCCATATGAAGGTGGAGAGGAATCATGGGAGCAGATGTGATTGTGGCTGGTAAAAGTGGTTGTGCTTTAAACATGGTGGTTATGGATGGAGTGGTAGCTGTTGGAAAGTCACTGTTGGTGATGATGATGATGATGATGATGATGATTGGGGAGAATGCAGTGGTGATTATAGGAGTAATGTATATATTTACAATGGCGATACTAGCAGATCTGATAGCAATGTTTGTGATGGTAGTGTTGAGGGTGGCGACAGGGAAATGGTGGTGGTGGTGGCAAAGGTCGTGGTGATGATGGTGATGGTGGTCATGACGATGGTGATGATGGTGGTGGTGATGATGGTAGTGGTTGTGATGGTGGTGGTGGTAATGGTGGTGGTGATGATGGTGATGGTGGCAGCGGTGTCAATTACAACGATGACGATGGCGATGATGATAACGATGATGATGATGATGATGACAGTGATGACAATGATGATGATATCGATGAGA
>NC_068984.1:112556088-112556705 GCF_001194135.2 Octopus bimaculoides | reverse complement strand
GTGGCAGCGGTGTCAATTACAACGATGACGATGGCGATGATGATAACGATGATGATGATGATGATGACAGTGATGACAATGATGATGATATCGATGAGACAGAAGGCAGCCATAGTGTAGCGATGGTAGAGGTGAAGAGGTAGTGAGTCATGAGGGTAGTGGTGGGAGGAGAGCCGGAATGGAACGGAATACCAGGTAAGATGTTTGCAAATGGAAAAGACAGAGAAACAAGGAAAAGAGGAGAAAGAAAGATGTAAGGGGACAAGAAAGAGAGAGAGAGAGAGTTTGTATTTATGTGAATGTATGAATGTGTGCCATTATGTTATGGCACTTGCGACTGTTTGAAGAAAAACAAACATCCCCTTTTAATAGCCTACCTTCTATGTCCTGCCCCCAGAGTGCTAAGGGCCACCCACCTTCCTAGGTGTCTCTTAGCTCAAAAGTGTCTCCCCTCTTCACCTGCTTTCAGCTTCCCTGGCTCCCGGGATGGGGTCACCTCACTACGATCACTGCCACCACGGATGCCACCACCACTTCCATCTCTGTTTGTAGCAATGCTAAATGACAATACTCTAGAGCAGGGGTTTTCAAACTTTTTGACTTGCGGACCCCTTTAT
>NC_068984.1:112553839-112554714 GCF_001194135.2 Octopus bimaculoides | reverse complement strand
TAAAATAAAATAAAATAAAATAAAATAAAATAAAATGCAACAAGGTGAGTGATTACAGAACTGAACAGCTATGTTGAGAGAGGGAAACAGAGATAGATAGATAGATATATATATAGATAAATAGATAGATAGATAGATAGATAGATAGATAGATAGATAGATATATAGATAGATAGATAGATAGATAGATAGATAGATAGATAAATAGATAGATAGATAGATAGAGACAGAGAGAAAGAACCTTCTAGAAAGATTAAAAAAAAAAAAAGGGAAAATATAAGCAAACAAATGCTAAAATGTAAAATGCTTGATAACCTATTTACAAATGTGAATTTTGTTTGAAATTTAAAAATAAAAATTGGTAAAAAAAAAAAAAAAAGACAAATAAAAAAAATACAGAGCAGAAGGTGAATTCTTAAGCAGTTATCAAATTGTGAGACGCTCTATCTATCATCCATATGCATCATACATTAAAAGGAAACAGAAACAGATAAATTATGGTAGCAATGTTATCATTATTATCGTGATAGAATTGGCACCTGAGAGTATGATTCAGTGAGTTTTCCTTTTGTTGGCATAGAAAGCATAGAATAAGGCAGAAGCCGCAGTTACAAGCACTTCACACATATCTATATATATATATATATACATCTGTGTGTGTGTGTGTGTGTGTGTGTGTGTGTGTGTGAAATTATATATATATATATATATATATATATATGTATATACAGACATAAGAAAACATATATGTAGACAGCATAAAATCACACAAGCACATATATGTTTAAGGTACGATATATGGATTCAAATAATCTGGTAGTACTCATAAAAAAAAACTCCTTAGTTTGTCCTTGTACAAATCATATAGAGTATAC
>NC_068984.1:112552399-112553829 GCF_001194135.2 Octopus bimaculoides | reverse complement strand
ATATATATATATATATATATATATATATATATATAGAGAGAGAGAGAGAGATAGATAGATAGATAGATAGATAGATAGATATACATAGGCATAGGAGTGGCTGTGTGGTAAGTAGCTTGCTTACCAACCACATGGTTTTGGGTTCAGTCCCACTGCGTGGTACCTTGGGCAAGTGCCCTCTACTATAGCTTCGGGCCAACCAAAAGCCTTCTGAGTGGATTTGGTAGACGGAAACTGAAAGAAGCCTGTCGTATATATGTATATATATATATATGTGTGTGTGTGTGTTTGTGTGTCTGTGTTTGTCCCCCCAACATCATTTGGCAACCGATGCTGGTGTGTTCACATCCCTGTAACTTACCGGTTCAGCAAAAGCGACTGATAGAATAAGTACCAGGCTTACAAAGAATAAGTCCTGGGGTTGATTTGCTTGACTAAAGGTGGTGCTACAGCAAGGCCACAGTCAAATGACTGAAACAAGTAAAAGAGTAAAAGAGTATACATTTATATATATATATATATATATATAGTATATCTATATCTATATATATATATATACATGCATATATGGGTACAGGACATCACCAATGGTTCAAACAACATGAAATACATAAATGAACGAGTTAAATATGTAAAGAACAAGAAAAAATGGAGACAAGGACCCTTCATCAGTTGTTGGCTGTCTATCTACTCCTTATTTCGAGCATTGTATATGTGTGTGTATATATAAATATATATATATAAACACACTTATATATACATACATATATATACATACATATATATACATACATACATATATATATACATATATATACACATACATAAATACATATATATATATACATATATATACACATACATAAATATATTCATATATATATGGATACATACATGCACACAAACATATATACATACGTACTCACACAGAAATAGATACACACACACACACACACACACACACATATCATCATCATCTTAATTCGACATCCACTTTTCTGTGCTTACATGAATCAGATGAGAATACATTCAAGTAGAGAGTTCTCTACAGAGAACTGGCTGCCCCTCCTGATGTCAAACCCATCTGTCTATCGAACAACAAATGGCCTGGACATGTTTACGTGAAGAACTGGAAATGAACGCAGCCATATGAACGAGCAATTTTGTTTACAAAGATTGCACAACACATCCAGACAGGTCAGGGAAGCCCAGTCATGCTTTTGCAGTGGACTGCAAGCAAACAGCAACAGCATCAAGGCCATTCTTAACAATCAGAAAACATATATGAAGACAAGGGAAATACAAACTTATACAAACACATACACATACACACACACACACACACACATTATGAGGTTATTCTGGTATCTGTTCACCAAATCCATTTACAAGGCTTTTCGTCAAGTCAGGGATTATGGCAGAAAGCACCT
>NC_068984.1:112546826-112549024 GCF_001194135.2 Octopus bimaculoides | reverse complement strand
ATATATATATATATATATGGATGTATGGATTTAGTTTAATGTTTGTTTTTATGTTATAAGAAAAAACGGTTTTTCATTAAATTGAAGGATCACTCAATACATATGGCAGAGTGCAAACAAATTTATTATTCTTTATCAAAAATACTGTCAACAGTGACTTGAAAGTTTTAGTCAGCGAAACCATCATTGGACAGCCTGATGATTGCTGAGCTGGCCAAAACTTTAATGTCACAATGATTGCTATTCTTGTTAAAGTATAATGAATATACATAGAGAGAGAGAGAGACATAACATATACATACATGCATGCAGACATGCATGCACACACACACACATACACGTACGTACATACATATAATGGTGCCTTGCTGTACCACTACTTCTGCTTTTATGATGCATTATTTGGCTGAAAAGGGATACTACTGTGCTGCAATAATATTTGAAATTTTTGTACTCTTACTCTTTTACTTGTTTCAGTCATTTGACTGTGGCCATGCTGGAGCACCGCCTTTAGTCGAGCAAATTGACTCCAGGACTTATTCTTTGTAAGCCTAGTACTTATTTTATCGGTCTCTTTTGCTGAACTGCTAAGTGACGGAGACATAAACACACCAGCATCATTTGTCAAGCAATGCTAGGGGGACAAACACACACACATATATATATATACATATATATGACGGGCTTCCTTCAGTTTCCATCTACCAAATCCACTCACAAAGCTTTGGTCGGCCCGAGGCTATAGTAGAAGACATTTGCCCAAGATGCCACAAAGTGGGACTGAACCCGGAACCATGTGGTTGGTAAGCTAGCTACTTACCACACAACCACTCCTGTAGGAAACTTTTTCACTGATCTCGGTTGTTAATGGCTAAGCATTCAGCTGAATATACTGTCAATATGTAGCGATATTTTAAAATTTCATCACAAGTGAATCTAGTTGATTAGGACTAATTTAATTTATGATAACAACTGTATTTTAGAAAGGCTGAAACTCAGATCCTAGGTTATCCATTCTGGGTGGTCCATTTTGTCGATGTTCTTCCTAGAGGTAAGACGAAAATTTTTCAAGTTCGCTGTCCGCATACATCTTTGCCAGTATATATTTCAGTGAAGTTTTACATAGTATCGTATTATTATTGACTGCTACTTCTAGCAAACATTGGTGCCTTGTTGTACCACTATTTCTTATACATATATATATATATATACTTTATTTAAAAGCAGCAGAAATATAACAAAAAACTGTTATATTACTCTACCTCTGGTATTTGATTACCCTTTATTCCACCTTGTTGTACATGTATGTGCTCACTCCAATATATATATATATATATATATATATATATATATTTATATGTTATTTTGTTCTCTTATTTTCACTTATTATGGTGGGGTTTTTTTGTTTAGTTACTTATTTTACAGTTTTAGTAAGTATATATTTTGATGACTTGTGTAGATTATATATATATATATCTCCACTGAAAATTATTTTGTTGCTAATAATCATATATATATACATACACACACCCACACACACACACATATATATATATGTATATATATATTTCATTTAGCTTCCATTTGCACATACTTTTGTTTGCTGTTTAAATTTATCTGTAAAGTTACAAGAGCAAATCCTTTTCATTGCAAAACAACAACAACAACAAACTCCACTCTAGCCTTGGAATTTAAACAAACAGCAATTGTGAAAGAGTCACATGCTAAACTTCAGAAAATGCTTGTATATTTTCACTGTCTGGCTTACAAATTGTGTTTGAATAGCACAAATATTTATCGTATTTAGATTCCCCAGTACCTTCATTTATGAGTGCGGAAGTCTGCCAACATATTTTAAAATTCTTTTTCTTTCTTTCTTTTATTCTTTCTTTATTTATTAGTGTCACAGGCAAAATCACTTAAAGCATATGCATTGTCCATGTGACGTTGTAATTGTTTTTATAATTTGTTCCAGAACAATCCAGGGAAATTTCATCATCACTGGTATAGATCAGTAAATGACCACATGAAATTCTCAGGCTTGAACCATTTTGTAACATTTTCTGATTATTAATAAAAAACATGTATATATATTTATACATATATGCATACATACACACACAAATATATATATATATATATATATATATATATATAGATATATATATATATATATACACACATACAAATATATATAC
>NC_068984.1:112542066-112546259 GCF_001194135.2 Octopus bimaculoides | reverse complement strand
ATATATATATATATATATATATATATGTATATATATATATATATTTATATATGTATATGTATATATGTATATATATATATATTTACACAAACACTCATGTTTTGAGTTGTATTATCCTGTTTCTAACACTTAACCTCTCATTTGCATTTATCTCTATGTCCTAGTTTTATTCTTGAAATTACTTATAAAGAAGAGGAGCTGGTTTCTGATCCCAAAAACAAGTATTTTTCATTGGAATTTTGACAGCATTAACTGGGTAGTCTTGTATGTATATTTGCATGTATATATGTATATAAATATATGCATGCACGTTGTGTTCTTGAGCAAAACACTTTATATCATGATACTCCAGTCCACTCAGATGGCAAAAATGAGTAAACTTGTGATAGACCAGCATCCCATTCAGGTGGGGAATATATATGCCTTCAAACCTGAAACTGGCCCTTATGAGTCAGTATGACTAGAAAAGGCAACTTTACTTTATTACCATTGTATATATGTGTGTGTTTGTATGTGTGCTTTACGTACATGTACATACTCTTTTACTTGTTTCAGTTATTTGACTACGGCCATGCTGGAGCACCGACTTTAGTCGAGCAAATCGACCCCAGGACTTATTCTTTGCAAGCCTAGTACTTATTCTATCAGTCTCTTTTGCTGAACCGCTAAGTTACGGGCACGTAAATACGCAAGCATCGGTTGTCAAGCGATGTTGGGGAGACAAACACAGACACACATACATATTAATACATATATACGACAGGCTTCTTTCAGTTTCCGTCTACCAAATCCACTCACAAGGCTTTGGTCGACCCGAGGCTATAGTAGAAGACACTCGCCCAAGGTGCCACGCAGTGGGTTTGAACCTGGAACCATGTGGTTGGTAAGCAAGCTACTTACCACACAGCCACTCCTGCACCTATACATGTACGTATTTATGTGTACCTTTGTCTAAACATCACATGATTGTTGTAAATTAGTGTCACTGTTGCATAAGTGGTGTTGTTTGTTTCTAGTCTTCTATCGATAAAACATGTCTAGCTATGGAAAAAATATTACCCTGCTTGGAAACAGTTGAGAGTTGGGCAGCTTGTGTTGGCACTCCGTCGCTTACGACGTCGAGGGTTCCAGTTGATCCGATCAATGGAACAGCCTGCTCGTGAAATTAACGTGCAAGTGGCTGAGCACTCCACAGACACGTGTACCCTTAACATAGTTCTCGAGGATATTCAGCATGACACAGTGTAACAAGGCAGACCCTTTGAATTACAGTCACAACAGAAACAGAATGTAAGAGTGAGAGAAAGATGTGGTGAAAGAGTACAGCAGGGTTTGCCACTATCCCCTGCCGGAGCCTCATGGAGCTTTAGGTGTTTTCGCTCAATAAACACTCACAACACCCGGGCTGGGAATTGAAACCGCGATCCTATGACCGCGAGTCCGCTGCCCTAACCACTGGGCCATTGCGCCTCCACATTGGGCAACTACCTGTAGCAAAATCTGCTTCAGCAAATTCCATCTGACACATGCAAGCATGAAAAAGTGTGCCTAAAAAAAAATTATGATTATTTGTGTGAGTGTATGTATGTATGTGTGTATGGAGGTGGGGAGTTTCATTAATGAATTTCAGCGAAATGTTCTAAGTACCGTAGGTCAGCACTTTTAATAATATTTGTTATAAAATTCAGTTTGAGTGTGAGTGGGGATGATGTTAAAAGTAGTAGATTTTAGTAGTGATGATGATGATGATGATGATGATGAGGAAGAGAATGGAAAGGTATAGGTGGATGATGATACAAATTATAAAAATAAATATATAAAACAACAAACAAAAGGTAAAAAAGAAAACATCTGTGACGTGCTGAGGGCACTTGTGGGCGGAGAAAATGTTTGCTATGAGTCGTAGTGGCTATGACGCCATTTTGGTCTCTTTTATTTTTTTGTTTGTTTATTTTTAGCTATTAGCAGACTAGGTAATGGTAGGAGGTGGCACTAATCAGGAGAAGGAGGTGGGAAGCCGTAAAAGAGCATGCCTAAAGTGGAATGGGAACTGAGCACTCAACAATGGCTCCAGACAGAAAAATGAAACCTCGAACTCGAAAGCAACCAACAATGTTTGGAAAACAAGGTCAAGTTATTTCACCAATAAACATCACTTCAGAATAGCAACAGAGCGTATATTTAAGGATAAAAAATTATCATTATTATAATTATTATTATTAAGGTGGTGAACTGGCAGAATTGTTAGCATGCTGGGCATGTTTGGCAGTTATTTCCCTGTTTTTACATTCTGAGTTCAAAATCCACCAGGGTTGATTTCACTTTTCATCCTTTCGGGATCGATAAATTAAGTACCAGTGAAACACTGGGGTTGATGTAATTAGCTATAGTCCTCTCCCACAAAAATTTCAAGCCTTGTGCCTTTAGTAGAAAAGATTATTATTATTATTATTATTATTATTAATATCATTATTATCATTATTATTCATCATTTAATGTCCACTTTCCATGCTAGCATGGGTTGAACGATTTGAGTGGGGACTGGCGAACCAGATGGCTGCACCTGGATCCAATCTGATCTGGCAGAGTTTCTACAGCTGGATGCCCTTCTTAACGCCAACCACTCCGAGAATGTAGTGGGTGCTTCTTACGTGCCACCGGCACGAGGGCCGGTCCAGCGGTATTATTATTATTATTATTATTATTATTATTAAAGTAGCGAGCTGGCAGAATCATTAGCATGCTGGACGAAATGCTTAGCAGTATTTCGTCTGCCGTTACGTTCTGAGTTCAAATTCCACCAAGGTTGACTTTGCCTTTCATCCTTTCGGAGTCAATAGAATCAGTACCAGTTATGCACTGGAATCAATGTAATTGACTAAATCCCTTCCCCCAAATTTGAGGCCTTGTGCTTCTAGCAGAAAGGATGATTATTATTATTATTATCATTATTTTTATTATCAAGGCGACGAAGTGGCTAAATCATTAGCATGCTGGGTAAAAGATTTAGCAGCATTTAATCCGTCTTTAAGTTCCGAGTTCAAATTCTGCCAAGGTCGACTTTGCCTTTCATCCTGGGGTTGATGTATTTGACTTAATTCCCTCTCCCAAGCTGCAGTTGTGGAAAAAATTTGAAATCATCATCATCATTATTATTATTATTGTTATTATTATTATCATTATTATTAAGGCAGTGAGCAGGCAAAATTGTCAGCATGCATTTTGGTTATCTGCATTTTGCCTGTTTTTCTGTTCTGAGTTCAAACTCCACTGGGGTCGACTTTGCCCTTTATCCTTTCAGGGTCGATAAAATAAATACAAGTTGAGCATTGGGGTTGATGCAATCGACTTAGCCCCTCCCCTGAAATTGTTGGCCTTGTGCCTTTACTAGAAAGGATTATCATTATTATATAATGAGGGTATATAGCCTAGGGGTTCAGGTGTTGCACTCATGATCACCAGATCGTGATTTCAATTCCTAGATCGGATGGTTCATTGTGTTCTTGAGCAAAACACTTCATCTCGCATTGCTCTGCAATCACCTCAATACCTGATGCATGGTACATTGAGCGCCTATTCAGACAACGTCGAATTGATGGAGAGAGTAAGCTAATGTGTGGCACGAATATTTGATCATTATAAACAAATCCTTTGTGTAGGTCATTTGGCAAAAGCTGAATGATCACACGTTGTCTTCGACAGAAAAGTCTACTATAATTATCATTATTTAGCAAAATCATTAGCACATGGCACAATATCCTTAGCAGTATTTCTTCCAGGTTTTTATATCCTAATCTCAAATCCAACAGATGTCAACCTTGCTTTCATCTATTTGAGGTCAGTCGATAGAAACAAGTACCAGAAGGGCACTGGAATCGATGCAGTCAACTTACTCCCTCGTCTATGAATATTGCTCGTGAGCCGCGGCAAAAAGAGGCTGATAGAATATAAGTTCCAGGCTGTAAAAAAAAGTACATTTTTTGCAATGACAACTTCACAGCAGGGTCCCATTAGGCCACAGTCTAATGACTGAAGCAAATCACGTGATCACGTGACCAATCAGACAATTCATATGTTGTTACACATTGCTGGTCACAATATGTGGCTAGGTGATCAGGCTGACTGAAACAAGTAAATGGATAAAAGTATATATACACCAATGTGAAGATCATATATATATATATATATATATA
>NC_068984.1:112541289-112541873 GCF_001194135.2 Octopus bimaculoides | reverse complement strand
CTTCTACTATAGCCTCGGGCCAACCAAAGCCTTGTGAGTGGATTTGGTAGAAGGAAACTGAAAGAAGCCCGTCGTATATATGCATATATATACATGTATGTGTGTTTGTGTGTCTGTGTTTGTCCCCCCACCATCGCTTGACAACCGGCGTTGGTGTGTTTACGTCCCTGTAACTTAGTGGTTCGGCAAAAGAGACCGATAGAATAAGTACTGGGCTTCCAAAGAATAAGTCCTGGGGTCGATTTGCTCGACTAAAGGTGGTGCTCCAGCATGGCCACAGTCAGATGACTGAAACAAGTAAAAGAGTAAAAGAGTAAAGAGTATATATATATATATATATACACATACAATCATTTAACACATATAAATACACATACATACATACATAGAAATACACACACACATGATTTATAAACTATACTATGTAGTAAAGTTCTGCAAGATGATTTTTTTTTCATATGAAATTATTGGAAGAAAAGAAAAGTCGCCAAAAGACGAAGACAAAGAGGAAGATGAAAAGCAAAAAACAAACAAAGGAAAAAAAAACAAAAAAAAAGACAAACAACTAAAAAAAAAAAAAAAAA
>NC_068984.1:112540427-112541279 GCF_001194135.2 Octopus bimaculoides | reverse complement strand
AAAAAAAAAAAAACAAAATTATTCCCAAATAACGACAACAACCAACGAATCTAGAGTCAAAACTAATATTATGACTTTGTTCCGATGCCAAGAAAAGTCACAGAAACGCAACACTAGTGTCGGAGTTTTACTGATTTTGACACTAAAACCTCAAGATATTTTACAACTTTCTCTTGTCTGATTATAAACAGTCATAAGTCATTCTCAAGTTTCCGTTTGGTGAGGAGGTGGGACAAAGATATTTGAGAGTGTGTGTACATTGTTTAATGTTGTTATGCCGTTTGCTGGCTATTTGCTCTACTGTTTGCACATAATGCTGTTATTCACATTGTTGTTGTTGCTATCATCATCATCATCATCATTGTTATCAAAATACTGTCAAGGTCAACTCTGCCTTTCATCCTTTCAGGGTTATTAAAATAAAGTATCAGTTAAGTAAGTAAGTACTGCGGTCAGTCTAGTATTGAATAATCCCAACCCGTAAACTTGCTGGCCTTGTGCCAAAATTTGTTTCCATTATTATTATTATTATTATTATATTATTATTATTATTGTTCAGTAGTTTTATTTTTATAACGTGCTTTCACTTCACTACCGAGCGCAGCTCTGTGTGCCTTGGGTATGTGCTGTGGTTTGCTGTGATGCTCTTATGGTTACTGTATTGAAAGTGTTTTGCGTAGGATGTGTGCAGTGCCCAGTAGTGCAATTTTCTGTATGTTATATATATTTGTAAGTCCTGGTGTTTTTGTTATGTATTTGTCTGAATATTTTTCTATTAAACCTAAGGCGCCTACTATGATAGGAATTATTTCTGTTTTAAGATTCCACATTCGAGTTACCTCTATTTCCAGG
>NC_068984.1:112535526-112540299 GCF_001194135.2 Octopus bimaculoides | reverse complement strand
TGCTCTACTGTTTGCACATAATGCTGTTATTCACATTGTTGTTGTTGCTATCATCATCATCATCATCATTGTTATCAAAATACTGTCAAGGTCAACTCTGCCTTTCATCCTTTCAGGGTTATTAAAATAAAGTATCAGTTAAGTAAGTAAGTACTGCGGTCAGTCTAGTATTGAATAATCCCAACCCGTAAACTTGCTGGCCTTGTGCCAAAATTTGTTTCCATTATTATTATTATTATTAATTTTGAGGATCTGATCAAAGACTTTGCAATTCAAAAAAAGTAGGAGGAAACTTTTTAAATATAAATAAAGTGGAAGTATACAAAAATAAACATTATTTTCCCCCTCTCACTGTCTTGTTTCGTTTTGAAAAATAAAAATTTATTTTATGGTTTGTTATTGTTTATATTTTGAATTACATAAATCTTTTAAGCGCTTAGGGCCTTGATGGTTCTTAATCCAGCTCTGACTGGCACTGGAACTCTGTCAGTTATGACGGTGAGGGTTCCAGATGATCTGATCAATGGAACAGCCTGCGCATGAAATTAATGTGCAACTGGCTGATCAATGGAACAGCCTGCGCATGAAATTAATGTGCAACTGGCTGATCACTCCAGAGGCACACATATCCTTAATGTAGTTCTCAGGGAGATAGTGACAAGGCTGGCTCTTTAAATTAGAGGTTCTACTCATTACTTGGAGCTCTTCACTATAATCTAAGTAATACTGTTAGCTTGGAGTGCCAACAGAGAGATTATGAAGTATTTTGCCTAGATTGATAATTTCTTGCTATCTATTTATCTATCTATCTATCTATCTATACACACACACACACACACACACACACACACACACATGCATAGGTGTTTTTATTATAACCAAAACAGTTTCACATTAAACTGAAGGATTACTCAATACATACGGTCGAGTACAAATTTATTATTCTTTAACAAGAACAGTATTGATAGTGACTTCGAAGTTTCAGTCAGTTAAGCCATCATCAGACTATATATATACCCATGGGCTGGAAACTTCATTTCATTGTTACTCAAAAGCATTACCATATTCAGAGTAACAGTAGAGTGAAAATTCAGCTTGAAGCAAATATATAAAATAAATAAACACCTGTATTTAGTTTATATACACAAACGTGTATCTGTATATACACATATATATGTAAAAGCCCACACATTGAAAAATTTGATAAAATTTGATAAAATTTTATCATTGTTTATCTTCTGTTTCTTTTGCAATGATGCAATATACACACGTGTGTGTGATTATATATACATATATATATATATATATATATACATACACGTGTATGTATGTATGTATGTGCATATGTACACACAGCTATGTGTGAGTGGATGTATGTATTTTCTAAAGCATCCCCAACGCTAATCTATTAATTATGTCTTAAGAGATTATCAATTTATCAAAGATTTTCCCTACAGCCCCACAACCATCCCACCAAAATAAAATATTGCTTATGGGGGAATTCTTCATTTCTTCCCCAACACCTAAAGGTATTTGGCAGACAAGACAATGTTTTCATAGAAATATTAATTGAAATCCAAGAGGTTACTGACAATTTTACATACAAAGTATTAATGGCATTTTTATATTAGAAAATATAATATTAAAAGAACATAATTCCTTCTCTTTTCCTTCCTTCCTTCCTTCACTTACTCTGTACCTTTCTCCACCATTGTTCCCTGCTCTCTCTGTCTCTGTCTGTCTGTCTGTCCATTACTTTCTAAAATACATACAAACACATGCATATATTTCTGTAAAGATGAATTAACTAAGTAGTGGTGTCTTTGTTCTAACATACTGCTCTTCAGCTAGAAATAGCAACCAGGCCTTTCTTGGTTTGGACAAGGATGGACACACTGGAAAATTGTTATAATATAGAGATAAATTTTCTCCTAATAAGAATAGATGTCATATTTGCAAGCATTTTGTCATGTTCTTCCAATCATTACATGGCCTGGAGCTAGACAACAACTTCATATAAATATATATAGATATCTACATACATATATATGTGTATACATACATGCATGTATACATGCTACTAGTTCTCATTAAGCTCTCTATATGAACAGATGTTGCTAAGTAACAATGGATTAAATTATAATTCTTTTCTGAGGATCTGGTACTTCAAGTTAATTATGCAATCATCTATGTAATGATTATTGCACAACATACTAGTATATGCTAGTGAAACACATGTAAATATTATATAAGCTATTTTGCAGAGGAATTTGTAGTGGGTAGTTTAGCTTAATCGGTCAAAGCATCGTGACGCGTAATCACGGGGATCTGAGTTCGAGTCCACAGCTAGCCACCTACACTTTTCTCTGCAAAATAGGGATAGTTTATCCTGTTCAGGCTATATTATTAGCATTATTCTGCGATTGAGAATTTAAAATCACTTCTTTAACTTTCTATATAAGCTATGTTATAATAAAGAATATAACCAAATCAATTTGATTCTGCTCACAGATTTACCTACTGTAAATGGAATCTACCCCCAAAAATCCTTTAGGAATAGTGGGCAGAGAAGACAGGTGGATTGATGGATGTGTGTGTTTGTGTGTGTAATGATGATATTCCAGACATGTCACTGTTTGAGTGAATCTGTGACGATGCTGTTACTCTTCGTTGATACGAAGGTTGTTCAGTGCTTTTAAAGATCGCAGTAATAAATAAACCTTTATTTGAAAGCTAAGTAAGGTTTGGCAACACGAAGAGCATCTGACTGGAAAATCCCAACTCAAGCTACTTTCTGCCTAACCTATATAAATGCTACTAAATAAACGAACAAAAACGTTTGTTTGAGTGTGTGTATGTCTATATATATATATGGGAGAATGTACGAAAAAAAAAACAACAGACGAGGACAGGTGGTGTAAACAACAAAAGGATGTATTAGTTTGACGCTCGGGAATACAGAAAGTCTTTAATGTTTCGAGCTACGCTCTTCAACAGAAAGAATACGGAGATATATGTATATATTACAACAAAATTTTATATAGAGTTACCGAAGGTTTTGCACCCACAAAGCTAAAGTTTTGTAGCCAACTCATCAGACTCAGATTCATATGGAGTCTAATGAGCTGTCCACAAGGCTTTAGCTTTGTAGGTGTGAAACCTTGGGTAGCCCTATATAAAATTTTGTTGCGATAATTACTGCTCTATTTTTTTAGAGTATGCTTCTATCTGATATATGTTTTTTTTTAACTATATACATACATACGCATACATATATATATATTTAAGGTCCATACAATATTGTGAAGAAAAATTATATTCATTATGTTACTATGCTGCTATATGTGTACATCTATATGCATACCTGCATGTGTGTAGAGTGCTTAGTGTTAATGATGTAACTGAATATGTATTACAAAACAGCAGTAACCATATGGAATAAATATTTTTTTACCTCTCAGCTCTTCTCAATTTGGTTAATTATTGATAAGTTATTATATGTAGGTTCTTCATATGCATATGTGTGTATGATTATATACATATATGGAGAGAGAGAGAGAGCAATAGTTAATGTCTACTTATGAAATGAATCTAATTAATTTCTTATCACAAGATAGTAAATTATGTATGGAAATATAAATAAATGGAAAATGCAGATAATTATATAATATAAAATCCAAAATGGAGTGACTATTTAGGAATAGACAGAATATATCCATAAAAACAGGGAAGTGCATAACCAACACATAAACAAACTGTAATGTAAGATATCTTATAAATGACTATGAGTAGGCATATATCTGTATTATAAACATACAGGCACACATAACATGTAATTATTAGAGAACAAATATCAGATTACCACTAGATTATCTGTGACATAATCTGTGATATGGTGGATACTGTATTCTCAGTTTGATATTTTTATAATAACTTGTAATGATTTCGTAGCATTAAGTTAGTATGTAACAAAGTTATGATGTATTATAATTAACAGACTATATCATATTACACATATCCACATATATTTACATATATATGTAAATATCATATTTATGGACAGGCATATGTATGTGTAAGTGTGTGTGTGCATACGTATATATATATGTGTGTGTGTATATATATATATATATATATATATACAGAGAGAGAGGTCTAGAAATATGTGTATGTATACACATACATTCACACACACACATATATATATACACACACACACATACAGACAGACACACACACATATATGTACAGACATATATATATATATATATATAAACACAAATACACAAATATATATATATATACATACAAAAACAAATATACAAATATGTATACACATACACACACACACACACATATACACACACAAACACATACATACATACAGATGTATACAAACACACGCATATACATCCATAGAATAATGTAGACACACACACACAAAGTTGAATATCAAAGTGAACTGATAAAAAAACAGTTCAAATATGTAAAAAGCTGAATATTGATAGAAATAGAAAATAGAAATTGGAAAAAAAAAAAGACTGAATTGGAAAAGAATATTTGAGAGAATATATATAAATAAGTAAATAAATACATTAAACTGAAGAAAATCACCATTCCACAGGCACCATGCATTTAAGAAACTTTGGTAATATAGAGAATGAGGGATCACAGCCAAATGACCCCAAAAATAGACATATATATGTAGATATGTGCATATATGTATATATATATATATATATGCATATATGAATATATATATATATATATATA